>NW_027000871.1:0-8158 GCF_036934945.1 Oncorhynchus masou masou
AAGGATAGAATATGGTGTGGTTACAGTAAGTATAGACTATGGTGTGGTTACATTAAGGATAGACTATGGTGTGGTTACAGTAAGGATAGACTATGGTGTGGTTACAGTAAGGATAGACTATGGTGTGGTTACAGTAAGTATAGACTATGGTGTGGTTACATTAAGGATAAACTATGGTGTGGTTACAGTAGTTACAGTAAGGAAAGACTATGGAGTGGTTACAGTAAGTAAAGACTATGGTGTGGTTACAGTAAGGATAGACTATGGTGTGGTTACAGTAAGGATAGAATATGGTGTGGTTACAGTAAGGATAGACTATGGTGTGGTTACAGTAAGGATAGACTATGGTGTGGTTACAGTAAGGATAGACTATGGTGTGGTTACAGTAAGGATATACTATGGTGTGGTTACAGTAAGGATAGACTATGGTGTGGTTACAGTAAGTATAGACTGTGGTGTGGTTACAGTAAGGATAGACTATGGTGTGGTTACAGTAAGGATAGACTATGGTGTGGTTACAGTAAGGATAGACAATGGTGTGGTTACAGTAAGTATAGACTATGGTGTGGTTACAGTAAGGATAGACTATGGTGTGGTTACAGTAGTTACAGTAAGGATGAGACTATGGTGTGGTTACAGTAAGGATAGACTATGGTGTGGTTACAGTAAGGATAGACTATGGTGTAGTTACAGTAAGGATAGACTATGGTGTGTTTAAAGTAAGTACAGACTATGGTGTGGTTACAGTAAGGATATACTATGGTGTGGTTACAGTAGTTACAGTAAGGATAGAATATGGTGTGGTTACAGTAAGAATAGACTATGGTGTGGTTACAGTAAGAATAGACTATGGCGTGGTTACAGTAAGGATAGACTATGGTGTGGTTACAGTAAGGATAGACTATGGTGTGGTTACAGTAAGGATAGACTATGTGGGGTTACAGTAAGTATAGACTGTGGTGTGGTTACAGTAAGGATAGACTGTGGAGTGGTTACAGTAAGAATAGACTATGGTGTGGTTAGAGAAAGGATAGACTATGGTGTGGTTACAGTAAGGATATACTATGGTGTGATTACAGTAAGAATAGACTATGGTGTGGTTACAGTAAGGATAGACTATGGTGTAGTTACAGTAAGTATAGACTATGGTGTGGTTACAGTAAGGATAGACTATGGTGTGGTTACAGTAAGGAGAGACTATGGTGTGGTTACAGTAAGGATAGACTATGGTGTGGTTACAGTAAGGATAGACTATGGTGTGGTTACAGTAAGAATAGACTATGGTGTGGTTACAGTAAGGATAGAATATGGTGTGGTTACAGTAAGGATAGACTATGGTGTGGTTACAGTAAGGATAGACTATGGAATAGACTATGGTGTGGTTACAGTAAGGATAGAATATGCTGTGGTTACAGTAAGGATACAGTAAGGATACAGTAAGGATACAGTAAGGATACAGTAAGGATACAGTAAGGATACCAGACAAGTCAGTTTCTTATTCTTATTCTTATTTTCAATGATGGCCTGGGAACAGTGGGTTAACTGCCTGTTCAGGGGCAGAACGACAGATTTTTACCTTGTCAGCTTGGGGGCTTGAACTCGCAACCTTCCGGTTACTATCCCAACGCTCTGACCACTAGGCTACCCTGCCGCCCCACTATGGTAGTGGGGCGCCTCTACACCCCAGCTCCTTGCTGTTCATCCAGCCACTACACCCCAGCTCCTTGCTGTACCTTCAGCTTCTACAGCCCAGCTCCTTGCTATACCTCCAGCCTCTACACCCCAGCTCCTTGCTGTTCCTCCAGTCTCTACACCCCAGCTCCTTGCTGTTCTTCCAGCCTCACACCCCAGCCTCTTGCTGTTCCTCCAGCCCTGCTAATTCCAGCTCCTTACTGTACTTCCAGCCTCTACACTCCCAGCTCCTACTGTTCCTCCAGCCTCTACACCCCAGCTCCTTACTATTCCTCCAGCTTCTACACCCCAGCCCTTTTGCCGATCCTCCAGCCTCTACAGTCCAGCTCCTTTGCTGTTCCTCCAGCCTCTACACCCCAGCTCCACTGTTCCTCCAGCCTCTACAGTCCAGCTCATTGTTGTCTTCCTCCATTCTCTACAGTCAGCTCCTGCTGTTCCTCCAGCCTTACACCTCCAGCTCCTTGCTGTTCCCCCAGCCTCTACACCCCAGCTCCTTGCTGTTCCTCCATCCTCTACAGCTCAGCTCCTTGCTGTTCCTCCATCCTCTACACCCCAGCTCCTTGTTGTTCCTCCAGCCTCTACACCCCATCTCCTTGCTGTTCCTCCAGCTTCTACACCCCAGCTCCCTTCTGTTCCTCCATCCTCTACAGCTCAGCTCCTTGCTGTTCCTCCACCCTCTACACCCCAGCTCCTTGCTGTTCCTCCATCCTCCACACCCCAGCTCCTTGCTGTTCCTCCATCCTCTACACCCCATCTCCTTGCTGTTCCTCCAGCCTCTACACCCCAGCTCCTTGCTGTTCCTCCAGCCTCTACACCCCAGCTCCTTGCTGTTCCTCCAGCCTCTACACCCCAGCTCCTTGCTGTTCCTCCAGCCTCTACACCCCAGCTCCTTGCTGTTCCTCCAGCCTCTACAGCCCAGCTCCTTGCTGTTCCTCCAGCCTCTACACCCCAGTTCCTTGCTGTTCCTCCAGCCTCTACACCCCAGCTCCTTGCTGTTCCTCCAGCCTCTACACCCCAGCTCCTTGCTGTTCCTCCAGCCTCTACAGCCCAGCTCCTTGCTGTTCCTCCATCCTCTACACCCCAGCTCCTTGCTGTTCCTCCAGCCTCTACACCCCAGCTCCTTGCTGTTCCTCCAGACTCTACAGCCCAGCTCCTTGCTGTTCCTCCAGCCTCTACACCCCAGCTCCTTGCTGTTCCTCCAGCCTCTACAGCCCAGCTCCTTACTGTTCCTCCATCCTCTACACCCCAGCTCCTTGCTGTTCCTCCAGCCTCTACAGCCCAGCTCCTTGCTGTTCCTCCAGACCTCTACACCCCAGCTCCTTGCTGTTCCTCCAGCCTCTACACCCCAGCTCCTTGCTGTTCCTCCAGCCTCTACAGCCCAGCTCCTTGCTGTTCCTCCAGCCTCTACACCCCAGCTCCTTACTGTTCCTCCAGCCTCTACAGCGTAGCTCCTTACTGTTCCTCCCGCCTCTACAGCCCAGCTTTGCTGTTCCCACAGCATCTATACTGTATGTGACTATATTCTATGTGTTAAAGTATACGGATATGAGTGTGCCAAAAAAACTCATGTTTAATTTGAGTGAAATTGTTTGTGTTGCTGTAAAGGTGTGTATCCATCCACTTTCAAACATCAGCCCAACACAGTACTTCACCTAGCCACTTTTCCTGTTCATCTACATGAATAAAAAATACAATATATTACTCTCCCAAGAAATCTGCTGTTTCATGCAGTATACGTTCCCAGATCAATGTAGCATTTAGCAAGCCCAACAGCAGTGGATATATATATATTTCAAAGAAATCTTCCTCAGAGCGGCTAGTTGACCTTCAATAAAATATCATTGCTAAGTGCAGCGTCTACAGCATACGACGGCTCCCAGGGAAAAGAGAGGGATGAAAGAGGCGAAAGCCTAGCGGGTTTAAAAATAGCACATCATCCGCAAATAACCACCATTTCCTCCCTCTTTAAAAACAGAACGGCAATTGTATCTGAGAGTTCCATTCCAAGGTATCATCTTCCCGAACACTGAAGTGACAATGTCCAACCTCTTTGTGATGCGGGTGGAATGCTTTGATGACCAAGAAGAACTTCCCCAATAAAAAATAATGTTTTCCCCTCATCAATCTACACACAATAACCCATAATGACAAAGCAAAAATAGTTATTTTGATTTTTTTCTAATGTATACAAAATAATAAAAAAATACCTTATTTGTATAAGTATTCAGACTGTTGCTATGAGACTCCAAATGGAGCTCAGGTGCTTCCTGTTTCCATTGATCATCCTTGTGATGTTTCTACAACTTGATTGGAGTCCACCTGTGGTACATTTAATTGATTGGACTGGATTTGAAAAAGGCACACACCTGTCTGTAAAAGGTCCCATAGTGAACAGTGCATGTCAGAGCAAAACCCAAGCCATGAGGACGAGGAATTGTCCGTAGAGCTCAGAGACAGGATAGTGTTGAGGCACAGTTCTTGGGGAAGGGTACCAAAATATGTCTGCAGCATTGAAGGTCCCCAAGAACACAATGGCCTGCATCATTCTGAAATGGAAGAAGTTTGGAACCACCAAGACTCTTCCTAGAGCTGGCCGCCCGGCCAAGCTGAGCAAAGGGGAGAAGGGCCTTGGTCAGAGAGGTGACCAAGAACCCGATGGTCCCTCTGACAGAGCTCCAGAGTCCCTCTGTGGAGATGAGAGAACCTTCTAGAAGGACAACCATCTCTGCAGCACTCCACCAATCAGGCCTTTATGGTAGAGTGGCCAGACAGAAGCCACTCCCCAGGAAAAATAACATTCCAACAGGACAACGACCCTAAGCACAACATCTCTAGAGGCCTGAAAATAGCTGTGTGGTGACGCTCCCCATCCAACCTGACAGAGCTTGAGAGGATCTGCAGAGAAGAATGGGAGAAACTCCCCAAATACAGGTGTGCCAAGCTTGTAGCGTCATACCCAAGAAGACTCGAGGCTGTAATCTCTGCCAAAGGTCCTTCAACAAAGTACTGAGTAAAGGATCTGAATACTTATGTAAATGTGATTTTTCATTTTTTTTTTTTTACCTGTTTTTGCTTCGTCATTGTGGTGTATTGGGTGTATAGATTGATGAGAAAAGGCTGTAAAGCAACAAAATATGGAGAAAGTCAAGGTGTCTGAATACTTTCCGAATGCACTGTATATACCTTTTACACTTGAACTCTTTCTTAAGGCTTGACCGGGTTTAAATGCCTTGTTTCCCCATTTAATTTATTTGTATTTATTAACTGAAGTGTTTTCATTCTTTGTATGCGTTGCGTACTACGCAGTACGTCTGGAGGACTCACTATAAGTATCATTGTAATGTTCGTTTAATGTGTCAATTGATCCGGTAAGGGTAAGGGATGGGTCACTAAACTGGCGATTCGACACAAAAATAAAGTAGTCATTCATTTCATGGGGCAGCAGGGTAGCCTAGTGGTTATAGCATTGGACTAACAAGTTCAAATCCCCGAGCTGACAAGGTACAAATCTGTCATTCTGCCTCTGAACAGGCAGTTAACCCACTGTTCCTAGACCAGTTAACCCACTGTTCCTAGACCGTCATTGAAAATAAGAATTTGTTCTTAACTGACTTGCCTGGTTAAATAAAGGTAAAATAAAAAAAATAATTCCTATCGTACTTGTATGTAGTACTGCCAAAAATAGTTGAAAATTGAACAACAATGTATGATTTGGTGGTCCTCTGTGGCTCAGGTGGTAAAGCACCTGCAGGGCCAAGGTCGTGGGCTTGATCCACACTGGGGACACCCAATGCGAAAAGGTATCCATGTAAATTGCGTCGGATAAAAGCATCTGCATATTATTATATTACTTGAAACTTTTCAAGTACCAATCCTGAACTAATAATCGAGTGAGTACTTTCCCTGAACAAGAGTTTTCGGATCTCATGTCGTAATGGGGAAGCGATAACACGGTAGGCATGGGAACGCCGCTGGACATGCAAACGCAACACGTAGCTGAGAGTGGCTGTCGACTGAACCCGGCTCTCTCTCTCTAAAGGGTTATGGCGTCACAATACTGGCACTTTGCCTCTCGCTGTGTCCGAGAAATCACTTGCAAAAAGCAAATGTTTGAGAGAACAACATCTTGGGTTGGTTTAGGGATAACAGATGGACAGTTTAAATGCAGATACCCTACCTGAAGGGGAGGATTTAATATCCCATATATCACCTACATGTCATACTTGACTTTATACAGTACTACCTGAAGGGGAGGATTTAATATCCCATATATCATCTACATACTTGACTTTTATACAGTACTACCTGAAGGGGAGGAGTTAATATCCCATATATCACCTACATGTCATACTTGACTTTATACAGTACTACCTGAAGGGGAGGATTTAATATCCCATATATCATCTACATACTTGACTTTATACAGTACTACCTGAAGGGGAGGATTTAATATCCCATATATCACCTACATGTCATACTTGACTTTATACAGTACTACCTGAAGGGAGGATTTAATATCCCATATATCATCTACATACTTGACTTTATACAGTACTACCTGAAGGGGAGGATTTAATATCCCATATATCACCTACATGTCATACTTGACTTTATACAGTACTACCTGAAGGGAGGATTTAATATCCCATATATCACCTACATGTCATACTTGACTTTATACAGTACTACCTGAAGGGGAGGATTTAATATCCCATATATCACCTACATGTCATACTTGACTTTATACAGTACTACCTGAAGGGGAGGATTTAATATCCCATATATCACCTACATGTCATACTTGACTTTATACAGTACTACCTGAAGGGGAGGATTTAATATCCCATATATCATCTACATACTTGACTTTATACAGTACTACCTGAAGGGGAGGATTTAATATCCCATATATCATCTACATACTTGACTTTATACAGTACTACCTGAAGGGGAGGATTTAATATCCCATATATCATCTACATACTTGACTTTATACAGTACTACCTGAAGGGAGGATTTAATATCCCATATATCATCTACATATCATACTTGACTTTATATAGTACTACCTGAAGGGAGGATTTAATATCCCATATATCATCTACATACTTGACTTTATACAGTACTACCTGAAGGGGAGGATTTAATATCCCATATATCACCTACATGTCATACTTGACTTTATACAGTACTACCTGAAGGGGAGGATTTAATATCCCATATATCATCTACATATCATACTTGAATTTATACAGTACTACCTGAAGGGGAGGATTTAATATCCCATATATCATCTACATATCATACTTGAATTTTTATACAGTACTACCCTGAAGGAGGATTTAATATCCCATATATCATCTACATGTCATACTTGACTTTATACAGTATACCTGAAGGGGAGGATTTAATATCCCATATATCACCTACATGTCGCCCTTGACACATTTATACCACGGGAAAAGGAAAGTTTAATATCCATATCACCTATATGTCTTGACTTTACAGTACTACCTGAAAGGGGAGGGATTTAATATCCCATATATCATCTACATATCGCCCTTGACTGAACTTCATTACATTTATTTTTAAAAGGGACAGTGCACATTCATCAACATTTCTGTAAAGTATCAGTTCAGTCATCTGGCTAGTTTTCAACTGCAGTCACTGTAGGTTATTAAAACAATTAAAATACCAATATTACAGACAGTCGGGCAGTGAACAGGCAACCGTAGCAAGCAGACAAACAGACCAATAACATTTAAGGATGTGACAAATGGACTATGTTTTCATGGAAAACCAGATGTTGTAGGTTTAGTTATAGTGAAACAGGTCAGTTCTTGTCTTCATTTTGACAGTTTGTTGCAAATGTGATATATTTTGGTCTTTCGGTAGTAAATCTAGCTCTTTTTTTGCCTCGGCGATTCAACTCTACCATCGAAATATGATATAGACGCTCCTTGAGAAGGTACCTGCTACCTCATCTCAAGGGAGGGGGTTCGGTATGAAATGTATAAGTATTCAGTTTAATACAGATACCTGCCTGAATGGGAGGATTTAATATCCCATATATCATCTACATGTCATACTTGACTTTATACAGTACTACCTGAAGGGGAGGATTTAATATCCCATATATCTCCTACATGTCATACTTGACTTTATACAGTACTACCTGAAGGGGAGAGTTAATATCCCATATATGTCACCTACAGTACTGATTTAATATCCCATATATCACCTACATGTCATACTTGACTTTATACAGTACTACCTGAAGGGGAGGATTTAATATCCCATATATCATCTACATATCATACTTGACTTTATACAGTACTACCTGAAGGGGAGGATTTAATATCCCATATATCATCTACATATCATACTTGACTTTATACAGTACTACCTGAAGGGGAGGATTTAATATCCCATATATCACCTACATGTCATACTTGACTTTATACAG
>NW_027000872.1:0-8158 GCF_036934945.1 Oncorhynchus masou masou
CCACTTTACAATAATGCATCTAAATCATTTAAGGGGGGGGTGAGAAGGATTGCTTTATCCCATCCTAGGTATTCCTTGAAGAGGTGGGGTTTCAGGTGTCTCCGGAAGGTGGTGATTGACTCCGCTGTCCTGGCGTCGTGAGGGGAGTTTGTTCCACCATTGGGGGCCAGAGCAGCGAACAGTTTTGACTGGGCTGAGCGGGAACTGTACTTCCTCAATGGTAGGGAGGCGAGCAGGCCAGGAGGTGGATGAACGCAGTGCCCTTGCTTGGGTGTAGGGCCTGATCAGAGCCTGGAGGTACTGCGGTGCCGTTCCCCTCACAGCTCCGTAGGCAAGCACCATGGTCTTGTAGCGGATGCGAGCTTCAACTGGAAGCCAGTGGAGAGAGCGGAGGAGCGGGGTGACGGGAGAGAACTTGGGAAGGTTGAACACCAGACGGGCTGCGGCGTTCTGGATGAGTTGTAGGGGTTTAATGGCACAGGCAGGGAGCCCAGCCAACAGCGAGTTGCAGTAATCCAGACGGGAGATGACAAGTGCCTGGATTAGGACCTGCGCCGCTTCCTGTGTGAGGCAGGGTCGTACTCTGCGGATGTTGTAGAGCATGAACCTACAGGAACGGGCCACCGCCATGATGTTGGTTGAGAACGACAGGGTGTTGTCCAGGATCACGCCAAGGTTCTTAGCGCTCTGGGGGAGGACACAATGGAGTTGTCAACCGTGATGGCGAGATCATGGAACGGGCAGTCCTTCCCCGGGAGGAAGAGCAGCTCCGTCTTGCCGAGGTTCAGCTTGAGGTGGTGATCCGTCATCCACACTGATATGTCTGCCAGACATGCAGAGATGCGATTCGCCACCTGGTCATCAGAAGGGGGAAAGGGAGAAGATTAATTGTGTGTCGTCTGCATAGCAATGATAGGAGAGACCATGTGAGGTTATGACAGAGCCAAGTGACTTGGTGTATAGCGAGAATAGGAGAGGGCCTAGAACAGAGCCCTGGGGGACACCAGTGGTGAGAGCGCGTGGCGAGGGAGACAGATTCTCGCCACGCCACCTGGTAGGAGCGACCTGTCAGGTAGGACGCAATCCAAGCGTGGGCCGCGCCGGAGATGCCCAACTCGGAGAGGGTGGAGAGGAGGATCTGATGGTTCACAGTATCGAAGGCAGCCGATAGGTCTAGAAGGATGAGAGCAGAGGAGAGAGAGTTAGCTTTAGCAGTGCGGAGCGCCTCCGTGATACAGAGAAGAGCAGTCTCAGTTGAATGACTAGTCTTGAAACCTGACTGATTTGGATCAAGAAGGTCATTCTGAGAGAGATAGCGGGGAGAGCTGGCCAAGGACGGCACGTTCAAGAGTTTTGGAGAGAAAAGAAAGAAGGGATACTGGTCTGTAGTTGTTGACATCGGAGGGATCGAGTGTAGGTTTTTTCAGAAGGGGGTGCAACTCTCGCTCTCTTGAAGGACGGAAGGGACGTAGCCAGCGGTCAGGGATGAGTTGATGAGCCGAGGTGAGGTAAGGGGAAGGTCTCCGGAAATGGTCTGGAGAAGAGAGGAGGGGATAGGGTCAAGCGGGCAGGTTGTTGGGCGGCCGGCCGTCACAAGAAGCGAGATTTCATCTGGAGAGAGAGGGGAGAAGAGGTCAGAGCACAGGGTAGGGCAGTGTGAGCAGAACCAGCGGTGTCGTTTGACTTAGCAAACGAGGATCGGATGTCGTCGACCTTCTTTTCAAAATGGTTGACGAAGTCATCTGCAGAGAGGAGGGGGGAGGGGGAGGAGGGATTCAGAAGGGAGGAGAAGGTGGTAAAGAGCTTCCTAGGGTTAGAGGCAGATGCTTGGAATTTAGTGGAAGAAAGTGGCTTTAGCAGCAGAGACAGAGGAGGAAAATGTAGAGAGGAGGGAGTGAAAGGATGCCAGGTCCGCAGGGAGGCGAGTTTTCCTCCATTTCCGCTCGGCTGCCCGGAGCACTGTTCTGTGAGCTCGCAATGAGTCGTCGAGCCACGGAGCGGGGAGGAGGACCGAGCCGGCCTGGAGGATAGGGGACATAGAGAGTCAAAGGATGCAGAAAGGGAAGAGAGGAGGGTTGAGGAGGCAGAATCAGGAGATAGGTTGGAGAAGGTATGAGCAGAGGGAAGAGATGATAGGATGGAAGAGGAGAGAGTAGCGGGGAGAGAGAGCGAAGGTTGGGACGGCGCGATACCATCCGAGTAGGGGCAGTGTGGGAAGTGTTGGATGAGAGCGAGAGGGAAAAGGATACAAGGTAGTGGTCGGAGACTTGGAGGGGAGTTGCAATGAGGTTAGTGGAAGAACAGCATCTAGTAAAGATGAGGTCGGCGTATTGCCTGCCTTGTGAGTAGGGGGAAGGTGAGAGGGTGAGGTCAAAAGAGGAGAGGAGTGGAAAGAAGGAGGCAGAGAGGAATGAGTCAAAGGTAGACGTGGGGAGGTTAAAGTCGCCCAGGACTGTGAGAGGTGAGCCGTCCTCAGGAAAGGAGCTTATCAAGGCATCAAGCTCATTGATGAACTCTCCGAGGGAACCTGGAGGGCAATAAATGATAAGGATGTTAAGCTTGAAAGGGCTGGTAACTGTGACAGCATGGAATTCAAAGGAGGCGATAGACAGATGGGTAAGGGAGAGAGAGAGAATGACCACTTGGGAGAGATGAGGATCCCGGTGCCACCACCCCGCTGACCAGAAGCTCTCGGGGTGTGCGAGAACACGTGGGCGGACGAAGAGAGAGCAGTAGGAGTAGCAGTGTTGTCTGTGGTGATCCATGTTTCCGTCAGTGCTAAGAAGTCGAGGGACTGGAGGGAGGCATAGGCTGAGATGAACTCTGCCTTGTTGGCCGCAGATCGGCAGTTCCAGAGGCTACCGGAGACCTGGAACTCCACGTGGGTCGTGCGCGCTGGGACCACCAGATTAGGGTGGCGCGGCCACGCGGTGTGGAGCGTTTGTATGGTCTGTGCAGAGAGGAGAGAACAGGGATAGATAGACACATAGTTGACAGGCTACAGAAGAGGCTACGCTAATGCAAAGGAGATTGGAATGACAAGTGGACTACACTTATCGAATGTTCAGAACGTTAAGCTTACGTAGCAAGAATCTTATTGACTAAAATGATTGAAATGATACAGTACTGCTGGAGTAGGCTAGCTGGCAGTGGCTACGTTGTTGACACTACACTAATCAAGTCGTTCCGTCGAGTGTAATAGTTTCTACAGTGCTGCTATTCGGGGCTAGCTGGCTAGCTAGCAGTGTTGATTACGTAACGTTACGTTAAAAGAACGACAATAGCTGGCTAGCTAACCTAGAAAATCGCTCCAGACTACACAATTGTCTTAGATACAAAGACGGCTATGTAGCTAGCTAGCTACGATCAAACAAATCAAACCGTTGGACTGTAATGAAGTGAAATGAAAATGTGATACTACCTGTGGAGCGAGGCGGAATGTTGACCGGGTTGTTGAAGTTCAATTCGGAAGACGTTGGCTAGCTGTTGGCTAGCTAGCTAGCAGTGACTCCTACGTTAAGGACGACAAATAGTTGGCTAGCTAACCTCGGTAAATTAAGATAATCACTCTAAGTCTACACACTCTAAACTACACAATTACCTTGGATACGAAGACAGCAAAGACAACTATGTAGCTAGCTAACACTACACTAATCGAGTCGTTGAGTGTAATAGTTTCTACAGTGCTAGTGGACGTTAGCTAGCTGCTGTGCTAGTGGACGTTAGCTAGCTGCTGGGCAGAAAGCAGTGTAGACTACGTTAGGACGACGAAATACGATAATTACGCAATTATCTTTGATACAAAGACGGCTATGTAGCTAGCTAAGAAGAAATTGCTAAGATTAGACAAATCAAACCGTTGTACTATAATGAAATGTAATGAAAAGTTATACTACCTGTGGACCGAAGTGTAGATGCGACCGCTCGCTCCAACCCGGAACCGGAAACATAACATATTCTCGGTGGTCTTGTGTATTGTGAGTGTGTTATTGTGTCTGTGCAAAATAGTTAGTTAGAACCATATGCATTTTTTGGGGGGCCAACACAGTCAAACACAGTGTTATTCCTGCCGGATCCTCTCTCACCAGCCACATACAGTGCCTTCGGAATGTATTCAGACACCTTGAATTTTTCCACATTTTGTTACATTGCAGCATTTTCTAAAATGTATTAAAGAGTTTTTTTCCTCATCAATCTACACACTATACCCCACAATGACAAAGCAAAAACAGGTTTAGACATTTTTGCTAATTTATTAAAAATAATAAACTGAAATATTACATTTACATAGGTATTCAGACCCTTTACTCTGTACTTTGTTGAAGCACCTTTGCAGCGATTACAGCCTCTATTCTTCTTGGGTATGATGCTACAAGCTTGGCACACCTGTATTTGGGGAGTTTCTACCATTCTTCTCTGCAGATCCTCTCAAGCTCTGTCAGGTTGGATGGGGAGCGTTGCTGCATAGCTATTTTCAGGTCTCTCCAGATATGTTTGATCGGGTTCAAGTCCGGGCTCTGGCTGGACCACTCAAGGACATTCAGAAACGTATCCCAAAGCCTCTCCTGCTTTGTCTTGGCTGTGGGCGTAGGGTTGTTGTCCTGTTGGAAGGTGCACCTTCGCCCCAGTCTGAGGACCTGAGCACTCTGGAGCAGGTTTTCATCAAGGATCTCTCTGTACTTTGCTGTGTTCATCTTGGCCTCAATCCTGACTAGTCTCCCAGTTCCAGCCGCTGAAAAACATCCCCACAGCATGATGCTGCCACCACCACGCTTCACCGTTGGGATGGTGCCAGGTTTCCTCCAGGCGTGATGCTTGGTGTTCAGGCCAAAGAGTTAAATCTTGTTTCTCATGGTCTGAGAGTCTTTCGGTGCCTTTTGGCAAACTCCGAGTGGGCTGTCATGTGCCCTTTACTTAGGAGCAGCTTCCATCTGGCCACTTTATCATAAAGGCCTGATTGGTAGCGTGCTGCAGAGATGGTTGTCGTTCTGGAAGGTTCTCCCGTCTCCACAAAGCTGTTGATTGGAGAAGATACTGTAACATTTACTTTTTACGTAATATACTTTTCTGTGCTGACCGTCATTATTTGTACCTAACAGAATGCATGAGAAAAGTTCTCTGAAGAACGCTGGTTCAAGCATCTGTCAGATGTTGATTGCTTGAATCATTTGAATAACACAGCTGTTTAACTCCTGATAATCACATTAAAAAACTATCTGTTTGGACAAACACACAATTTCCTTCCAGCTTTATAATTCAAAATGATGTCATACCAGCTCATTGAACATTTTCCTGCATTAGGAAACAATCCATGGAACAACTCACTTGTCCTTCCTTCACCGCAATGTAGGCTTGATTATTACTTATAAAAAATCTGCAGGCCATTACATGATCTATTCTCTGTAAATGAGTAGCACAACATAAATCTGAACTTTTCCTCAGGCTTGCCCTTGGAAAGCAGCCAAAGCTCACAGTAAAGAAAGGAGCAGTCCCCTTAACGAGAGGCAGACCAAATAAGTGTGTTATTTCTCCTCCTTTTATGCCAGGGTAACCATGGTGTTGTATTAATAAGTATTTTGCCATCTTGAGAGATGTGATAACAGACTTCTTTCAGTTGATGGGAGGTGTGTGTGTGTGTGTGTGTACAGATGTCTGCTTGGAGAGGTTATTAGTGATATGGTTTAAACACCACAATTAATAAAAACAACAGAATGAAAGAAGAGAGAATGTGAGACAGAGAGAGAGTATACCACTTAGTGTGTCACCTGGAGGTAAATGTAATTGTGCTGCCAAATGCATTTGTAATGCTTAAGTGTTTTTGTGTAGCTGCTGAAGAATTGTCATAATATTTTATTGCAGGTGCTCTAACTGTTATGCTACAGGTATTCCCCACCGTGTCACACGATTGGAGGTTTTATTAGACAGCTGTGGCCCAAAGCATAGTTGAGATAAACAGATACCAAAGCCACATACTGAGGAGGATAAAATACACGTTATTGTAACCCTGTTTGACACCCCAACAGCAGCAGCATCACAAAATCTGCCACACTTCAGTCTCAAAGCCTTACAGTATGTGTGTGTGTGTGTGTGTGTGTGTGTGTGTGTGTGTGTGTGTGTGTGTGTGTGTGTGTGTGTGTGTGTGTGTGTGTGTGTGTGTGTGTGTGTGTGTGTGTGTGTGTGTGTGTGTGTGTGTGTGTGTGTGTGTGTGGAATTCAAATGCAATGCATCTTGATCCCCTGTCTGTCTGTGTTCCTCAGGATGGATGAGAACTACAACATCATCCCCCATGGGGTTAACTTCCAAGACCCAATCTTCCCAGACACACCAGAGAACCACCGCATGTTCAGCCTCTTCCAGTTCTCCAACTGCACGGCCGGAATCACAGTCCACACCTACACCCCAGAGTGGGAGGCTTTGGAAGACAGCCGGGTACGAATTAATCTTATCTTTCGCTCTAGTTTTTGTGTGCCTTTGTTACAAATGTCTTAACAGCATCGCTTAAACAGCAGCTCCTAACCACCAAAGAGCAAGACCGGCAAAGAAAAACTACCTAGGTTGGAAGAATCTCATCAAAACACATCCAGGAAACCTTTGACAGACACATTATAGACAGCTGATCTCCTTGCCATTCCCCATGGCTGAGGTAGCATGCATCGTTGCATATTGTAGCAAGTCTTCCATGATCACCTGCACTTGATAGACAGGACGTTTTTAGTGAAAGGTAGCGCTGCATAGTATTATGTTTAAACTTCATGTGGATGTTGATCCCCACTTGGGAATTTTCCCTAACACCCTCAGCTGGAATGTGGCGCATGGAACGCAAAAAATATTCTTAAAAATATTTAACCTCCGCACATTAACAAGTCCAATAGCTTAAATGAAAGATAAACACCTCGTTTATCTACCCAGCAAGTCAGATTTCTAAAATGTTTTACGGCGAAAACATAGCACATATTTATGTCAAACTACCACCAAAGACACAGCTAATTTGCATAGCCAAGTTTAACAAAATATGCAATCAACAAACGCAGGATTAAAAGAAAAATAAATCACTAACCTTTTGAAATCTTCATCAGATGACAGTAATATAACATGTTACACAGTACATTTATGTTTTTTTCAATAATATGCTATATATATCCATAAATCTCTGTTTACAATTACGCATTGTTCAAAAAATGCTACTCAAATGTCCGGAGAAATGACGATAGCTCCGGCAGATAACGTCAGATAACAAGCAATACACATCATAAACTTTAACTAAATATGCATGTTCTACATATATATAGAAAGATACACTTCTTCTAAATGCAATCGCTGTGTTACATTTATTTTTAACGTTACAAAATTCGTTCACTAGGCTATAATATGAGTCGGCGCTCAGAAATTAGCATGATGGCTCCTCTATCTTGGAGTCCACAGAAACCCAAATTTAACAAATAAATATTCCCTTACCTTTGCTGTTCTTCCATCAGAAGACCTGGAAGGAATTATACTCACCAAAAACATTGTTTAGTTGTGAAGTCTGTGTCTTTCGGTTATCAAACACGGCATATTTCGGTTGAAATGCAGCCAAAGTCAAGCGGATGCGCACCAAAACGTCGAATTTACATATTATATGTCGACTAAACTTGTCAAACTATGTTCATAACCAAGCTTTAGCATGTTATAAAGGTGCACAACAATTCTCAGGACGAACAGAAACACACGCGTCGTTTAATTAGTCTAGGAAAAGAGTGAACATCGGCGGAGAGCGCGCATGAATGTGACCTTTTTTTTCACGTGACCGAAAGGTTTCGGGTGGCCAAAACTCTCATGAGCGCGCTATTCTCACAATGAGAAGCCCCATTGAAAGCAGACATCGCGCTGAAGACATAGAAACTGTTCCCAGGTCTGTAGGCGCTTGGGAAGGGTGGGGGCAATGACGTCAAAGTTGGGCCAACTTTTATGATGACAAGAGAGAGTTTGGGAGAATGACTGCCCTGAGAGTTCTGCTTTACATACAGACATAATTTCAACAGTTTTAGAAACTTTAGAGTGTTTTCTATTCAATAATATCTTTTATACGCATATATTAGCAATTTTTGAAAGATTTTTTTTCTGTTTAATATGGGCACGCAATTACTCCAAAGGGGCAGCAGACAGCCCTATACTTAAC
>NW_027000873.1:0-8155 GCF_036934945.1 Oncorhynchus masou masou
TTTGATGAATTTGATTTGATCACCCATTTAAAGCACTAACACAGTCATACTGCAGAGGAGGAGTCAACCCCCAGCTGAGGCAAACAATCTCCATCTCTATCTGCAGGGCACAGTTACTGTCATGTCAAGTCACTCTGTCAGCACACCAGACAATTTGGCACTCAAAAGCATGGATTTGCTTTTCACTTTGTGTGTGTGAGCTGTGTCTTTGGGATCAAGTCCAGGGTTCTGCTTTGCCTGCTTGCATTCTCACATGAATCCAGTGTCTCCAGGTTCTAAGAATATCCCCTTCGCCAATCATTTCCTCTTCTAGATTTTCAGTCCGTTATTATGAAGGATGACGAGAGTGGAATAGATCAGTTAGAGGTAGCCTTGAAATCCTGAGAACAGAGAGCGCTTCAGAGGAGAGACAATAAAAGGAAACATAAAACAGGAGAGAGAGAGAGAGCGAGAGAGAGAGAGAGAGAGAGAGAGAGAGAGAGAGAGAGAGGGCACACTAGTTCATGTCATCTTCAATCACGTCCCCACGGAGTGCCAGCCTCCCAGCTTCTCCTCCCAGTCCCAGCTTGCCTGCAGGTGGTGTCCTGCTGTCCCCTCTCACCATGCCTGACTTTGCCTGTTGTTTTGGTCACTGGGCTCTCTGCATCCACTACTTGTGTCTGTTAGTAATGATGTGTCTAGCCATATTTCATTTGTAAATGTTGGCATTGTGTTGTGCAATGGTGCAGTCCGTGTTGTAGAATTAGCCACTGTAATCCCACCGGGAGTCTCTCTGTCTGTCTTTGAATCTCATTCATTAAAGACTGTGTGCACACACCCATTAATACAGTACAGACATGCACTTTAACAGCTGACAGGGTTGGTTAACTGCTGACGCTCAGCACTCGGAGAAACCAAAAAATGTCACATCGAATCATCTAAGGAGGACATGCATTTAACGAGCCTGTGATGTAACGTGACATTTCAATGGCTAGGAGAGTTTTCTTTTAAATCAAGTCCCTGAAAAATGTATCTAAAATACCAAGCCAGGGAGCAGAAAGTCCTTCAGTTCTGGGTACCTTATAAGTGGAGCCTGGGCCCCCTCGATTAATTCTCATTTCTCTGTGAACGCTGTGGAGGCCTGAGTGTCTAAATGCACCTCCAGAAATAGCCTCACAGAGAAGTGGTAAATGAATATTTCAGTTGTGCTGCTGACTGTAAGTCAGGCCAGGCTGAGCCAGATGTGTTTGGATTTTTAATATTTTTCTCCCCAGGTGTTAACCTGGGCTTTGTTAACAGGGCTTTGCACTTTCTCACCAAACACTTAATCCCTTCCTTTGCATAGGCCAACTCTGTTTTACTGCTGTTTGTTTTCTCCACTTCGTTATATATCTATTTGACATGCAACACACCTAACTGGGGAAAATGGTTAAAGGAGAGTGAGAATGATAAAACGTTACAGAAAGAAAGGACTATAAGAAGACACAAAGCATATTCTGATACAGAATAACCTTTGAACTCACATTTTTATGGCCCTAAAGAGGTCATTTTGATGAGGAAAGCTCATCTGCTTATAGCTGTGGTTTCTTTGTTCTTTGTGGTAGTGAGACACATGTATTCGCAGTATATGACACATGGACCCGGCAAGTAGAACAAACCATATTTATTACATCTATATACAGACATTTACAGAAATATTCAATATTGACAATAGTTATGCTCCTTTAGGCTTAGGAATCACGTTCATGTTTATAGAGGATGTGCCTTGCTTTAAAAGATAGTTGCTTGTTAGATTGGTCACAGGTCGTAACTGTTTTTATACAACTGTTATATTACATTGTTAACTACTGTATGTTCTATGCTTATTGCTAAGAAGGCATATGGCAAACTACCGACTGTAATTATTTGCCAGCAAATAATGGCTAAATAACCATCAAATTAGCTACTTTGGTTTATTTCATATAAATCCATGCTGTATACATAATTATAAACTGGGTGGTTCGAGCACTGAATGCTGATTGACTGACACCCGTGGTATATCAGAACGTATACCACAGGAATGACAAAACATGTATTTTTACTGCTCTAATTACGTTGGTAACCAGTTTATAATAGCAATAAGGCACCTCAGATGTTTGTGGTGTTTGGTCAATATACTGCCAGCTAAGGGCTGTATCCAGGCATTCCGCTTTGCGTCGTGCGTAAGAACAGCCCTTAGCCGTGGTATATTTTCTATATACCTCCTCGTGCCTTATTGCTTAACTATAAAATGGGTGGTTCGAGCCCTGAATGCTGATTGGCTGACAGCCGGTATATCAGACCAATGTATATGACCAATATATATATATATGACCAATATACCACAACTAAGGGCTGTATCCAGGCATTCTGCGATGCGTACGGGCATACGAACAGCTTTTAGCTGTGGTATATTGGTCATATACCACACCCTCAGCCCTTATTGCTTAATTATATCACAATGTAATTCAACTTCCAGCAATGTCCAGTCTAGCCCAGATAATGTGTGTGTGTGTGATACCTTTTCCTCATGCACTCCCTCACAATCCCAGTGACAGTAAAGGCATCAAGCTAGTAACCAGAAGTAGGGAAGTAGAAACACTTCCTGCGTTGGCCTGAGGTTGTTCCCTAGTACTGTCCTTCTCCCTCTCTGTAGCTCTTTCCTCCCCTCCCACTCCTCTCCCCTCCTCCTTATCCCCAGGCTCTGTGCCAGTCTCCTCTCTGTCAGCCATAGTTGGCTCAGGGGCTGATGAGTAGTCTGTTGTGTCTTCGGTGGTGATGGCGGTGTGTCCTCGTGTGGCTGTGGTGGTGGCTGTGGCTGTGGCTGTGTGTGTGAGGGCTCATCAGTGCCTGGGGGAGAGCTGTCCAGTGTCTCCTTCTCTACATCAGGCTCCTCTGTAAGCTCAGGGGCATCAGGCACTGTGGGAAACAATAATGAGAAATCTGTCTTCGAAACTGGGATTACAGGATCCCTAGCCCAAAGCAACAAATCAATCTTCACAAAGAGAGAATATCATGATCAACCACAATTGGCTCGACACTTAGGTCAGGTTGGAGAGGATGAGATGTGTTTTCCAAGACAATGGAGGTAGATAGTGAGGTAAAATACATTTGAGGGACAGGAGAGGGGGCAGGCAGGCGGAGTGTGTGGGCAGTGTTGTGTGATTGACATGTGCTGAATTCCTACCACAGAGGTTCTGGTCACATCGCGGCAGGTTGTCTGGACACTTGGAGCACCATTCACCTTCCTCATATGGTTTCTCATCATTAAAGTTACCTTCTGAAATGCAAACGGTAACACAGGTCAGGGGTCACTCTGTCAGGGCTGTTAGTCAGGAACCAACCCTAACCCTAACCCCAGAATGGTACAATGTCTCTACAGGTGTAACGCTAACCCTAACGCAATCAGTGAAATGCAATGGTAAAGATTCATTATGTTAACTGAACGTCTAAGTGTAGAAATAGGAGATGAATGTGTAATTTAGTCCATGTTCTCTGGGTGACATACTTACGCTGGGTAGCATTGCAGACTAGGAAGGTGGCTTTCAAAGGACAGCCCCTCCATGGTGTCACAGCGATGAACAGCACAGCCCACTGAGGAGAGTCCGCCCACACCATCTGAAACATCCCCAGCAGTCTTGTATTGATGTCTTCATCATCATCATCATCATCATCACCATCACCATCACCATGACCACCATGACCACCATCATCACCATCATCATCATCACCATCATCATCACCATCATTACCATCATCATCACCATGACCATCATCACCATCATCATCCCCACCATCATCATCATTACCATCACTACCATCATCATCATCACCATCATCATCACCACCATCATCACCATCCTCACCATCAACACCATCATCATCACCAACCTCATCACCACCATCATTACCGTCACCACCATCATCCACGTCATCATCATCATCATCACTACCATCATCCCCATCATCATCGCCATCATCAGCATCATCACCACCATCATCCCCATCCTCACCATCATCATCGCCAACCGCATCACCATCATCATCACCACCATCATCACCATCATCACCATCATCATAATCATCATCATCATCATCATCATCATCACCATCATCAACACCACCATCATCACCATCATCATCATCATCATCACCATCATCACCATCATCACCACCATTATTGCCATCACCACCACCATCATCACCATCATCATCACCATCATCAGCATCATCACCACCATCATCCCCATCCTCACCATCATCATCACCAACCTTTTATCACCATCATCATCACCATCATCCCCATCCTCACCATCATCACCACCATCATCACCATCATCATCACCATCATCACCACCATTATCACCATCATCATCTCCATCATCACCATCACTATCATCATCATCATCATCATCATCATCATCACCCACTATCACAGGGGTTATACACAGGAGTAAAGACATAAAGGAATATTCAACCCTGTCACAGTTGTAGTACTGTGTTATAAGAAGTCTATTCTACAAATACAGTAACTATTATTTCCCGGTGTCACTTCACCTGAGTGTAGTGTCCACACATCTTGTTATCCTGGCAGCTGTTGTTGTTGTAGTGGTAGTCTAGGTGCTCCAGGAACCACTTCTCCATGGCAATGTTGGGGTCAAAGAGTCCGTTGGACACAAACAGGTTCTCTCCCATGTTCAGCTCCTCTAGATCCGGGTTGTGCTCCCATATACACTTCACAGCATAGCCCTCAGCTATGATCTTCAGCTTCTCATCCCATTTCTGAAGGGGAAAGAGACAAACTATCGTATTACTGTCGACACCGATAATCTGCTTGACTGCTACCTGTCATCTGTACAGATGTAGTGCAGCAGACTGAACGACAGAGGGAGACATTAACCAACATTGAGGACCAAAACAGAACTCTTTGTACATAGCCTGCTATGCAACTCTATTATATCAGTGTTCCAATGGTGTACAACTTCTAACTACTTCAAATTAATCATTCTATTCGGCATATCCACCACATTGCAAGTAAGTTTCATCCTAAAATCACATCTGTTCTAATACTCTGATTCTAAAGAGGGAAAAATGAATTTTTGCAAATGGTATTCTAAACCAACAGCGATTATCCTCGCTCTACCCCTATCTAAACACCAAACGTTCAGGGCTGATATAGATAGCACAGCACTGGCAGATTGTAATACAAGAGGTATGCTTATAAAAACATTGGAGTTTGGAGATGACACTCTACTGCTAATGGTTTTTAATTTATCTATTTCTTTATTTGATGTATGTGCCAATTTATACTACCCTAATAATTGAACACCTCTGACTCGCCACCCGCCAGTCGACATTGGTATTTCCTTCTAATACTGTCTGTTAGCAAGAGGAATTTCCTTCTTAATACTGCCTGGAGCAAGAGGAATTTCCTTCTATACTGCCTGGAGCAAGAGGAATTTCCTTGTAATGCTCTGGAGCAAGAGGAATTTATAATACTGCCTATAGCAAGAGGAATTTCCTTGTAATACTGCCTGTAGCAAGAGGAATTTCCTTGTAATACTGCCTGTAGCAAGAGGAATTTCCTTATAATACTGCCTGGAGCAAGAGGAATTTCCTATAATACTGCCTGTAGCAAGAGGAAGTAATGCTGCCTGGAGCAAGAGGAATTTCCTTGTAATACTGTTATAGCAAGAGGAATTTCCTTGTAATACTGCCTGTAGCAAGAGGAATTTCCTTGTAATACTGCCTGTAGCAAGAGGAATTTCCTTATAATACTGCCTGTAGCAAGAGGAATTTCCTTATAATACTGCCTGTAGCAAGAGGAATTTCCTTCTAATACTGCCTGGAGCAAGAGGAATTTCCTTGTTTGCCTGGCGCAAGAGGAATTTCCTGTAATACTGCCTGGAGCAAGAGGAATTTCCTTGTAATACTGCCTGTAGCAAGAGGAATTTCCTTGTACACTGCCTGTAGCAAGAGGAATTTCCTTATAATACTGCCTGTAGCAAGAGGAATTTCCTTGTAATACTGCCTGTAGCAAGAGGAATTTCCTTCTAATACTGCCTGTAGCAAGATGAATTTCCTTATAATACTGCCTGTAGCAAGAGGAATTTCCTTATAATACTGCCTGTAGCAAGAGGAATTTCCTTTAATACTGCCTTTAGCATTTAATACTGCCTGTAGCAAGAGGAATTTCCTTATAATACTGCCTGTAGCAAGAGGAATTTCCTTATAATACTGCCTGTAGCAAGAGGAATTTCCTTATAATACTGCCTGTAGCAAGATGAATTTCCTTGTAATACTGCCTGTAGCAAGAGGAATTTCCTTATAATACTGCCTGGAGCAAGAGGAATTTCCTTATAATACTGCCTGTAGCAAGAGGAATTTCCTTATAATACTGCCTGTAGCAAGAGGAATTTCCTTATAATACTGCCTGTAGCAAGAGGAATTTCCTTCTAATACTGCCTGGAGCAAGATGAATTTCCTTGTAATACTGCCTGTAGCAAGAGGAATTTCCTTGTAATACTGCCTGGAGCAAGAGGAATTTCCTTGTAATACTGCCTGGAGCAAGAGGAATTTCCTTATAATACTGCCTGGAGCAAGAGGAATTTCCTTATAATACTGCCTGGAGCAAGAGGAATTTCCTTGTAATACTGCCTGGAGCAAGATGAATTTCCTTGTAATACTGCCTGGAGCAAGAGGAATTTCCTTGTAATACTGCCTATAGCAAGAGGATAGCAAGAGGAATTTCCTTGTAATACTGCCTGGAGCAAGAGGAATTTCCTCCGAGCAAGATGAATTTCCTTATAATACTGCCTGTAGCAAGAGGAATTTCCTTATAATACTGCCTGGAGCAAGAGGAATTTCCTTCTCCGCTATTGAAATGTTAATACCTCAAACCGATAAGGGATGGTTTGTTATGTTAACAAAGGAGCAAGACAATGACTATGTCTGTCTAAAAGGGTCCTCTTTAACTTTAGACATAAACCATACTATACATTACATTAGTCACACCTTTAACTTTAGACATAAACCATACTGTACATTACATTAGTCACACCTTTAACTAGACATAAACCATACTGTACATTACATTAGTCACACTTTAACTAGACATAAACCATACTGTACATTACATTAGTCACACCTTTAACTAGACATAAACCATACTGTACATTAGTCACCCCTTTAACTAGACATAAACCATACTGTACATTACATTAGTCACACCTTTAACTTTAGACATAAACCATACTGTACATTACATTAGTCACACCTTTAACTTTAGACATAAACCATACTGTACATTACATTAGTCACCCCTTTAACTAGACATAAACCATACTGTACATTACATTAGTCACACCTTTAACTATACATAAACCATACTGTACATTACATTAGTCACACCTTTAACTATACATAAACCATACTGTTCATTACATTAGTCACACCTTTAACTTTAGACATAAACCATACTGTTCATTACATTAGTCACCCCTTTAACTTTAGACATAAACCATACTGTACATTACATTAGTCACACCTTTAACTAGACATAAACCATACTGTACATTACATTAGTCACCCCTTTAACGATACATAAACCATACTGTACATTACATTAGTCACCCCTTTAACTAGACATAAACCATACTGTACATTACATTAGTCACCCCTTTAACTAGACATAAACCATACTATACATTACATCAGTCACCCCTTTAACTAGACATAAACCATACTATACATTACATTAGTCACACCTTTAACTAGACATAAACCATACTGTACATTACATTAGTCACACCTTTAACTTTAGACATAAACCATACTGTGGATTACATTAGTCACCTTTAACTAGACATAAACCATACTGCATTACATTATCACATCTTGACTCTAGACATAAACCATACTGTACATTACATTAGTCACACCGCTAACTTTAGACATAAAACCATACTGTACATTACATTAGTCACACCTTTAACGATACATAAACCATACTGTACATTAGTCACACCTTTAACTATACATAAACCATACTGTACATTACATTAGTCACACCTTTAACTAGACATAAACCATACTGTACATTACATTAGTCAACCCTTTAATTAGACATAAACCATACTATACATTACATTAGTCACAC
>NW_027000874.1:0-8153 GCF_036934945.1 Oncorhynchus masou masou
AGAGACCCAGCCAGTTATCATCTGGGACCCAGCCAGTTATCATCTGGGACCCAGCCAGTTATCATCTGGGACCCAGCCAGTTATCATCTGAGACCCAGCCAGTTATCATCTGGGACCCAGCCAGTTATCACCTGGGACCCAGCCAGTTATCATCTGGGACCCATGTAGGAGAATATAACAATAGATCTGGGAGAAGAAAATACACAGGAAAAACAACAGTCTTTTTCTACCAGCATCTTTGAAATGCAAGAGAAAGGTCCTAGTTCAAGCCATCACTCTGGTTGAAATTCCAATAATGTCCACAAGATGGCAGCAGTGTGCTCGCAAAGTTTCAGATGGATAACTTGAAGAAGTATGTGAACGACAAGACTTTCAGTGTGAAGTCTCCAGGTACATTTGGGCAAATCGTGAAGGAGACATTCGCATTCATATGACATTTTTTGGCAAGTATATCGTCAAAGCTGTATACTTAGACTTTGATTTAGCTTTCCAAATATTATAAGTTCAACATTTACAAAACAACCCGTTTTCATAACTCTGAATATCCTTATAATTTCGGTCCAAAATGAAAAGGCATGCTGTCGTACAAGGTTAGTAGCTACATTTTACGACAGATACATGGTTTCCGATACTGCCGTAAAGCCCAGCTCATTGGCGATTTAGCTAGCTTTGTTTGACCCCGATTGGTGCTTCTTTGACAAAAGACAGTTGTTCAAGTGATGACCGCCCAAGTCATCAGTGGGCCATGCTGTCGCTCTCTGACCAAATATGGTGTCCTATAGGATATACTACCCCCCTAATGATATAGTGAAGTCTGGTTACATTCTAGGATCTCTGAGGAATAAATACGAACGTGATTTGACTGGTTGAAGCGACGTTGAGGGTTAGATTTTCACAGATTCCTTTCTTTACAAATTGAACGAGTGGAAATACAAAAAAAATAAAATCGACCGTGCATGCTATTTGGACCTTTTTAGGATATAAAATCCTTTTTCATCTGGGGCGGCAGGGTAGCCTAGTGGTTAGAGCGTTGGACTAGTAACCGGAAGGTTGTGAGTTCAAACCCCCGAGCTGACAAGGTACAAATCTGTCGTTCTGCCCCTGAACAGGCAGTTAACCCACTGTTCCTAGGCCGTCATTGAAAATAAGAATTTGTTCTTAACTGACTTGCCTGGTTAAATAAAGGAAAAAGAAAAAATTAAAATTAAAAAAAATATATAACAAAATTACACTTTATGTTATCTCTGAGACCCTTTGGATGATACATTCTGAAATCTTGCTCTGATTTAATTTAATTCAGAGGTGAATGTATCAAGCCTATCTCGGTGAAAAACGTGTTTTGTTGCTAGGAGCTCTCCTCAAAAAATAGCATGGCTTTTTTTCCCCGCAGTAAAAGCTACTGTAAATTGGACAGTGCAGTTTAACAAGAATTTAAGCTTTCAGCTGATATAAGACACTTATATGTAGCGACAATTTGTTTTTTCTCTAACATCCGAATCTTTACATAACGGGCTGAATGATTTACAACTGTCCTGTTGAAGGGACGCCGATCTTTAATTATTCATATCTGGGCTTTAGTCATTTAAGTTAACACTGAAATAGTTTTTCCAACCCAACAATTAATTTTGAAATATATATTCAGTGCAGTTGGAAGGTATTCAGACCCCTGAACTTTTCCTACTTTGTCATGTTACAGCCTTATTCACAATGGATTAAATGCATTTACAAAACTATCTACACACAATAATGACAAAAACAGGTTTTTAGGAATTTCGGCAAATGTATTAATTTAACTCAAATTTCAAATTTTCACAAGTATTCAGACCCTTTACTCAGTACTTTGTTGAAGCACCTTTGGCAGTGATTACAGCCTCGAGTCTTCTTGGGTATGACGCTACAAGCTTGGCACACCTGTATTTGGGGAGTTTCTCCCATTCTTCTCTGCAGATCCTCTCAAGCTCTGTCAGGTTGGAGGGGGAGTGTCGCTGTACAGCTTTTTTCAGTTTTTTCCAGAGATGTTTGATCGGGTTCAAGTCCGGGCTCTTGCTGGGCCACTCAGAGACTTGTTCCGAAGCCACTCCTGTGTTGTCTTGGCTGTGCGCTTAAGGTCGTTGTCCTGTTGGAAGGTGAACCTTCACCTCAGTCTGAGGTCCTGAGCGTTTTGGAGCAGGTTTTCCTAAAGGACCTCTCTGTACTTTGCTCCATTCATCTTTCCCTTGATCCTGACTAGTCTCCCAGTCCCTGCAGCTGAAAAACATCTCCACAGCATGATGCTGCCACCACCATGCTTCACTGTAGAGATGGTGCCAGGTTTTCTCCAGACGTGATGCTTGGCATTCAGGCCAAAGAGTTTGATCTTGGTTTCATCAGACTAGAGAATCTTGTATCTCATGGTCTGAGAGTCCTTTAGGTGCCTTTTGGCAAACTCCAAGCGGGCTGTCATGTGGCCGTTTGGTCACTCTACCATAAAGGCCTGATTGGCGGAGTGTTGCAGAGATGGTCGACCTTCTGGAAGCCACAGAGGAACAACTCTGAATCTCTGTCAGAGTGACCATCAGGTTCTTGGTCACCTCCCTGACCAAGGCCCTTCTTCCCCGATTGTATCAGTTTGGTCAGGCAGCCAGCTCTAGGAAGAGTCTTGGTGGTTCCAAACTTAATTTAAGAATGATGAGGCCAATGTGTTCTTGGGGACCTTCAATGCTGTAGAATATTTTTGGTACCCTTCCCCAGATCTGTACCTCGACACAATCCTGTCTCGGAGCGCAACAGGCAATTCCTTCGACCTCATGGCTTGGTTTTTGTTCTGACATGCACTGTAAACTGTGGGACCTTATATAGACAGGTGTGTGCCTTTCCAAATCATGCCAAATCAATTGAACTTACCACAGTTGGACTCCAAGTTGTAGAAACATCAAGGATGATCAATGGAAACAGGATGCACCTGAGCTCAACTTCAAGTCTCATAGCAAAGGGTCTGAATACTTATGTAAATAAGGTATCTGTATTTTTAAATTATACATTTGCAGACATTTTACATTTGATCAATTTTAGAATAAGGATGTAACAAAATGTAGAAAAAGTCAAGGGTCTGAATACTTTCTGAATGCATTGAATATATATATATATTTTCTTTTACCACTGGTTTGGTCACCTATGGATTTCAACAGCAGAAAATCCTTGAGATTGATTGAGGAATCTCTTACCCGTCCTCTGAGAGCCAGGATGAGCAGCCACCTCTGTCTGTTGGACAGAGGTTCTGGAACCACCTCCGTTACCATGGACACAAACTCCTCCAGCTTCCCATAATGCTTTGTGTTGCCCTGGCGACCACCTGCCATAACTGCTGACATCATCCGGAGAGGAGGGACCAGCAAGCCCAGGGAGGGCAGAGGAAAGGGGGATTCTGCTAGGAGGAGAGGGAGGAGGAGGAGGAGAGAGGGAGGAGGAGAGAGGGAGGAGGAGAGAGGGAGGAGGAGGAGGAGAGAGGGGAGGAGAGAGGGAGGAGGAGAGAGGGAGGGAGGAGAGATGGAGGAGAGGGAGGGAGGAGAGAGGATAGGTTGAGTCACCATAGTGCGGCATAGTTAATTGTCTAAATAAGCGAAAGGCCTCATCCCCCTTTCTGAAAATCAGATCATGATGCTATGACTCCTGCTATTGTTGTGTAACCTGTCGCTATGACTCCTGCTATTGTTGTGTACCCTGTCGCTATGACTCCTGCTATTGTTGTGTACCCTGTCGCTATGACTCCTGCTATTGTTGTGTACCCTGGCGCTATGACTCCTGCTATTGTTGTGTACCCTGGCGCTATGACTCCTGCTATTGTTGTGTACCCTGGCGCTATGACTCCTGCTATTGTTGTGTACCCTGGCGCTATGACTCCTGCTATTGTTGTGTACCCTGGCGCTATGACTCCTGCTTCATTTTACAAGGAGAAGCTCACAAAAGGAAGTACCCCTTTACACCATAGAGAAATGTTCCCTCTGAAGAGGCTACAGGACTGCTTTGATAGCGCTGACTAGTTAACCTCCTCAGTCCCCAGTCAGTTAGCGCTGACTAGTTAACCTCCTCAGTCCCCAGTCAGTTAGCGCTGACTAGTTAACCTCCTCAGTCCCCAGTCAGTTAGCGCTGACTAGTTAACCTCCTCAGTCCCCAGTCAGTTAGCGCTGACTAGTTAACCTCCTCAGTCCCCAGTCAGTTAGCGCTGACTAGTTAACCTCCTCAGTCCCCAGTCAGTTAGCGCTGACTAGTTAACCTCCTCAGTCCCCAGTCAGTTAGCGCTGACTAGTTAACCTCCTCAGTCCCCAGTCAGTTAGCGCTGACTAGTTAACCTCCCTCAGTCCCCAGTCAGTTAGCGCTGACTAGTTAACCTCCTCAGTCCCCAGTCAGTTAACGCTGACTAGTTAACCTCCTCAGTCCCCAGTCAGTTAACGCTGACTAGTTAACCTCCTCAGTCCGAGTTAAGTAACGAGTAACGAGTTAACTGGGACTGAGGTGGTTAACACCCCCAGGTGTGCACTAAAGGGCCACTTCACTCACAGGGCTATTGTAGTGTACCCTGGCGCTGTGGCTGAGGACACAAACAAGTCCTGCTACGACCTTCTCAGGGCCAACAAACAGGCAAAATGACAATATAGGAACAAGGTGGAATCCTATTACGGCAGGGCTTGCTAACTATTACGGACTACAAAAGGGAAACCCATTGACGCGAGCAGACAAGCTTCCATGCTCGCGTCGAGGCAAGCAACACTGAAGCGTGCACAAGAGCACCATGTTCCGAACAACTGTAATCACACTCTCCGTAGCAGATGTGCGTAAGACCTTCAAGCAGGTCAACATTCACAGGGCCAGACGGATTACCAGGATGTGTATTCAGAGCATGCGCAGACCAACTGGCAAGTGTCTTCACTGAAATTTTCAACCACTCCCTGACCGAGTCTGTAATACCAACATGTTTCAAGCAGACCACCATTGTCCCCATGCCCAAGAACACTAAGGTAACCTGCCTAAATGACTACCGCTTAGCACTCTCACGTCGGTAACCCTAAAGTGTTTTGAAAGGCTGGTCATGGCTCACATCAACATCCCGGAACCACTAGACCCACTCCAATTTGCATACCGCCCCAACAGAGCAACAGATGATGCAATCTCAATCCCACTCCACACTGGCCTGTCCCACCTGGACAAAAGGAATATCTATGCAAGAATGCTGTTCATTGACTCCAGCTCATTGTTCCCTCCAAGCTCATCACTAAACTTGGGGCCCTGAGTCCTGACAGGCCGTCTCCAGGTGGTGAAGGTAGGCAACACCACCTACACTACACTGATCCTCAACACAGGGGACCCACAAGGGTGCGTCCTTAGTCCCCTCCTGTACTCCCTATTCACCCACGAACGCCTCCAGAGGGTGGTGAGTCCAAAATCACCGGGAGCACAGGACCTCAGCCCCCCCGAGTCTGTTCACCCCGCCACCATATATGTATATACTGTATTTTAGTCCATCATTCAATGATTGAGATATAGAGCGATATAAAGATAAATCTACATCACTATCTATACACACTATATAACATATACACTATTTTATCCATGTATTCTTCAGATATATTAGTCTAGACACATACATCCCATCACAGACAGAGCTAATCCAAATTGTTTTTATTCCATTATTTTAGGTGTGTGCATTGTTAGATATTACTGCACTGTTGGAGCCAGGAACACAAGCATTTCGTTACACCCACAATAATATTTGATAAATGTGTATTCAACCAATAAAATGTGATTTGAAAGAAAAGGGGAGAGGAGAATTAAGTGAATTTATAAATGGCTTGCCAACTTTGGATTTTCTGCAGCAGAACATCTGGGAAACGGTATAAATAGCACCTTTGGGTCCATGAACAACACACGTTACGATGTTGGACGCATAAAGGGCCTTCATCTTTCATATCAGCGAGAAATAGTTCAAACAAAACCATGTTTACTGAAGACAGAGTGGACTGCTAATTAGCTGCATGCCTCTCAGAACAACACCTTTGCGTAACTGGAAGATCAAAGCCACAAACCAACACGGTGTCACTTAAAAATACAGTTGTCTGCCACTGTTAATATAAAACTGGTTACTCGTGTATATAGATAGACAAGTTGTCATTATTCACCGTGGACGCATTACGTGTTACTTTCCTATTGTTCCTCTACTTTCATTCTCCCTGTATGGTCGGGAAGGGCCCGTATTACACATGTGAAGAGGACCATTTGATGTGGGCTAAGCTACATCTAGATAAAACAGCAATGGAGGGCCGAAACAAGATAAAACTAACTAGATATAGAAGCATAATGGCTAAGCTACAAAACAAAATATACGACTTTAGCTAATACATACCCATGTTGCACCTCTAAGCAACTTAACGCTTCGGATTGTTATAAAGACTAAATGAAATTAGCGTTGTATTTATTTATGTTTTTTAAATGCTAGTTAGCACAAGAACACCATCTTTGGCGTTTTCTTTGTTGGTTATAAAAGAGATGTAATGTGCTTCCGGAAACTGAACTTCCGGAATGGTTCGTGCATAGAGATAGATAGAGGTCTTATCTTTATATCTGTGACATTATAGAGTCTGTGACAACATGGGCAGCTCCCACTGAGGCTACAACCCAGAGGAATCCCCATCCAGTTGACTACTTATAAATGGATGTCGGAAGCATGGTGAAAGCCCTCAACGGCGCTTACTGTGCTAAAATAGACTTTAGGCCACTAGGGTCTCTATCCTTCTCTATGGGTCTGTTCTCGCTCAGCGTCTCGTCAGCAGCACTAAAAAAGTACTTCCAGATCACGGAATTTCTGATTTTCAAATAAAAGTCCCTCATGTAATAGTAGAAACGTGAAATTAACCTGTATTTATTCATAATGTATGAAAAATAATTGTCTAAAAATTAACAATGATAACTATTTGTTCATTTTTAAATTACATTACATTACATTTAAGTCATTTTAGCAGACGCTCTTATCCAGAGCGACTTACAAATTGGTGAATTCACCTTCTGACATCCAGTGGAACAGCCACTTTACAATAGTGCATCTAAATCATTTAAGGGGGGGTGGGAGAAGGATTACCTATCCTATCCTAGGTATTCCTTGAAGAGGTGGGGTTTCAGGTGTCTCCGGGAAGGTGGTGAATGATATGTACAGAGTAGATATACTAGAATGATATGTACAGCAGTAGATATACTAGAATGATATGTACAGCAGTAGATATACTAGAATGATATGTACAGAGTAGATATACTAGAATGATATGTTCAGAGAAGATATACTAGAATGATATGTACAGAGTAGATATACTAGCAATGATATGTACAGAGTAGATATAGTAGATTTCAAACAGGAGCTAGAGTTGTTTTAAATGGAAGCTGTGCGACCTGAGATTCTTTAAAAGGAATACTCATCTACAGATTTATATTATACTTCATATTATATGCTCATTTACAATATTTCTGTCCTACACTACTCTTCTCTCACACAGACACCCTTTGATAAACGACACTGAAGTGAAAACAGGCTGAATCAATACCAAACTAAATCAATAAAACAGAAGAGGAAGTGCACTTAGAGAGACTGTCCGAGGGGAGGGGCAAGATACGTTCTCCAGACAGAGAGGGGGGCCAGGAGGGCTGGGCGAGGCACAGTCAGTACATATTGTGTCACAAAGCGCTCTCAGCACTATCTATCTGAGTCACACAAAGGAGAGATGAAGAACAGGCTGATAAGTTTAGAGTGGATATAGGGAGGACTGGACAGAAAGTGGGGAGGGAGAGATCACTTGGGCAAGATGGGTGACTCGAGAAGATGACCAAGCCAGGAAAGACGGTTGATTGTCAAAGACTCCAGCCCCCAAGTCATAGAGTCTTCATACCAAGACGCAAGCGGTACTGGAGCACCAAGTCCTGGGACCAAAAAGCTCCATAACAGCTTCTACCCCCAAGCCATAAGACTGCTTAATAGTTAATCAAATGGCTACCCGGAGTATTTGCATTGAACACCTTTTGTTAATTATACGTTTTTGCACAGACTATGTACACTCACTGGACTCAACCATACACTCACATTCCAACACACACACTTGCATATTGACGCTACACATACACATATCCCTTCCCAC
>NW_027000875.1:0-8153 GCF_036934945.1 Oncorhynchus masou masou
TCATACTCATCAGAACACTGAGGTTTTATTTTCCAGACTCTTTAGACAGTCATACTCATCAGAACACTGAGGCTTTATTTTCCAAACTCTTCAGACACTCATACTCATCAGAAAACTTCGTAGTGGCCATTCCATCAGTTATGAGGGCCCAGCAGGGCTCACCTTCTCCGATGACCATCTACTACTGGGCCACCACTACTGGGCCTGCGTTGGTCGCTTTGGCTCAGGATTCATCTCACTCTCTTTTGAGCCACAACTTTCAGCCTGCATTGGTCCCTTTGGCTCAGGATTCATCTGTCCCTCTTCTGGGACACCACTCCGGGCCTGCGTTGGTCCCTTTGGCTCAGGATTCATCTGTCCCTCTTCTGGGACACCACTCCGGGCCTGCGTTGGTCCCTTTGGCTCAGGACTCATCTCACTCTCTGTCAGGTTTCTGCAGTGGTGGTGGTCAGAAGAACTTGGTATGGGGGTCCTTCCATCTCTTTCTCCTGAAGTCTTTGGCTCAGGATTCATCTGTCCCTCTTCTGGGACACCACTCCGGGCCTGCGTTGGTCCCTTTGGCTCAGGACTCATCTCACTCTCTGTCAGGTTTCTGCAGTGGTGGTGGTCAGAAGAACTTGGTATGGGGATCCTTCCATCTCTTTCTCCTGAAGTCTTTGACCACCACAAAATCACCTGGGTTTAAATAGTGCTTAGCTCCACCTGAGAAGTTCGGGCAAAGATGGCTTCACCCGGGGGAAAGAGTCTTAAAAGCACTGTTAAGGGTGACACAATACTTAACCATGTCTTCCTCCATTCCTTGCAGGGACAACCTGTTCTGGGCAAAAGGTATATTAGTCATCCTCATGGGACGGCCAGTCAGCACCTTGTGAGGAGAGAGACCAGTGACTGTGTGGGATCTGCCTCTCATACTCAGCAGTGCCAATGGAAGCACTACCCATGTCAGGCTTGTTTCACCAATTAGTTTAATAAATGTTGTTTTCAGAGTTTGGTTCAATGTTGATGGTCATGCAAATCAAACATTGTACAACCCCACCACCAGAGAAATTTCTGCAAACACAGTAAAACCTATTCTATACCAATATTTATTTACAAGATCCAGCATTCCTAGAACCGGGACAAAAACTGAGGACCCCGGTCAGAGACCATGTTCACCAGGGGTCCATGGATCTGGAAGATCATCTCATTGGCAGAGGGTAGCTTGGGGAGAGGAATTAGGTGGGCGGCTTCGGAAAACCGGTTTATTACTGTCAGGATGGCGGTGTTGCCATCAGATAGGGAAAGACCTGTGATGAAGTCCAGGGATATGTGAGACCAGGTACAGTGAGGGACAGACAGTGGTTGAAGAAGACCAGATGGAGCTTGCAGAGGAGTCTTGTTCTGCTCACAGACCGTGCAGGTGGTAACGAACACGGCGATGTCCGGGACCATGGTAGGCCATAAAGGACAGGGTCTGACTGGAGCCTGGCTGGCAGGCAAGCCTGGAGGAGTGGGCCCACTCCAGCACCGAGGAGCGGACAGCGTCAGGCACAAACATCCGGTTATCTGTCTTGGGGTTCAAAGGTGTAGCCGAGGGGCTATAGCAGCGTTACAGCGCATCCGGCTTGATGTTCTTGAATCCTGGCCGGTAGGAGAGGGTGAAGAGCAGGGCACACCTAGCTTTTATGGAATTAAGATGCTTGGCAGTGTGGAGATATTCCAGGTTCTTGTGGTTGGTCCACACAATGAATGGATGTTCCGCCCCCTCCAGCCAGTGCCTCCACTCTTCCAACACCATCTACACCACAAGAAGCTCATGATTCCCCACATCGTAGATCCTCTCCGTGGTATTGAGGCGATGGGAGAAGAAGGCGAAGGGATGTAACTTTAGGTCCAGGGCAGTTGGTAGGCGGACCAGGTGCACACCAGGCGCACTTGGCATTCCGTAGGTCCAGCTTGGAGAACACGGTGCCACCCTGGAGCATCTTGAAGGCTGAGGAGATGAGTGGTAGCTGGTAGCGGTTCTTCACCGGGATGTTGTTGAGACCCCTGTAGTCAATGCACAGATGTTTTGTCCTTCATCTTCACAAAGAAGAACTCTGTGCCGGCACGGGAGGCAGGACGGATGAAACCTGCAGCTAGGGAGTCCTCAATGTAGGTCTCCATAGCCTTGGCCTCCGGACCGACAGAGACTACAGTCATCCCCGGGACAGAGTGGTGCCTGGGAGAAGGTCAATCCACATGTCGTAGGGTCGGTGCGGTGGAAGCGAAGTCACCCAGCCCTTACTGAACACCTCCTGGAGAGGTCCCTAGTACCCCACGGGAATGGCGGAGAGGACGGGGCAACCTCCAAGCCCACAGGAAGACGTCCTGGGGCAGGCTGCGCTGACTTCAGACAATGGGCGTGGCAGAATGGCTCCAGTCTATAATGACACCAGCTTGTCCAGTCTATGATTGGATTGTCGCTGGAGCCAAAGAATCCCAATAAAATGGGAACCTGAGGAGACTTATAATCAGCATACATTGGATTACCTTGCTTTGGTTCCATGCTCAGATGGCAGGGTAGCGTCCATAAAACTCTCATCGGCCCCAGAGTCCATGAGTATCCAGAGAGTTTTTAGACTGGTACCCCACAGAGAAGAGCATGGAAAGTCGTGCAGTAAGGGGAGAGGAAAAGTTATCCATAAGGCCCACCAGAGTACTCGCCCCTTCTTGATGAGCCTGTTTTTTGTGGGCAGGTAGCTACTGAAATGTCCCGTAGCTCCACAATATAGACAGCTCTGGGTGTGGGGGCGGCATAAGCTCCTAAGCCGGAGTCAATCTACCCCTGCCCAGGTGTCTGGACTCCAAAGGAGGCGAGTCGGCAGCCCCTCGGTGATTCGCGTGAGAACTCGGGTAGCGTCCGGATTCACTCCCGGACATGCAGACCGGTGCTCTCAGGGGCGAGGTGGGAATCGAGGGTGAGCAGGGGGCAACAAGGCACAGAATCCCTCTCCCTCCTACATTCTCGAAGCCTTCCATCAATTTGGTTGGTCAAGGCTATGAGGGGGTCCAGGTTCATGGGCAGCACGCTCATCTTTGACCACCTCCGATAATGCGTGAAAGAACATGTCGAACAATGCTTCAGGGTTCCAGGCACTCTCTGCCGCCAACGTGCAAAAATCCACCATGTAGTCTGCCACACTATGGGAGGCTTTACGTAGCTGGAGCAGCTTACGAGCACGCAATGGATAACCAAACACATTCCAAACCTTCTGCCATAAACTCCTCTAGACTGAAGCTGACGGCGGACTGTTGATCCCACACCACTGTAGCCCATGTGAGTGCCCTCCCGGACATCTGTGTTTTGATGTACGCTATCCTTGAGTGGTCAAAGGGAACGAGGAATGCTGCAGCTTGAAAATGAGGGAGCAGTGGGAGAGAAAGCCTGGCAGGATCGGAATCTGCAGCCTAGCGATCCAGAGGAGGTAAGCGGGGTTCTCGGGACACTGGAGTAGGCTGGGATATTACGGGTGTGACCCCGCTGCCCAGTGAGAAATCCTTGCAGGATTGCTCCAGCAAAGTCTGGGAGACACCTGGTGTGGGGTTGAGACAAGCACAAAGACAGGTGAAACAGATCAGGGTATGACAATTCCTCATTTTGACACATATCTTGTAATACCACAGGCATGGTTTCAACAGAATTGGTTGTTTTCTTGGTATTGCCATTGCAGTAGCATAGTATGGGTATAAGCTGCTGTTGAAGCTAACCACTCCACCATCACTTTCATCCATCACTTTCTTCATCCAAATACACATTTGTATATTGTTTTCCAAGAGCTTTTCAAAAACAACAATGGGGAACAGAGCCAGGGACTTCATACAGACTCTCTTTGTACGCGTCAGCAGCACTCCAGCTGGTAGTCAGTTCCTCTGTATATCCCATTCATGGTTATCTCAGCTTTTTGTTTTGACCATCTCTGTTGGTATTCAGGGTCCTCTTCACATGAGGGAACAGCAGCAGTAGAATGTAGGTATTCAGACACTTCCCAGTTAGCATGCAACGGGGAAGAGGACTACTCTCTCAGCTCTCCCTCAACATGTTGATCATTCAGGTGCCAAGCATATTAACAGCTCATCAGGCATGGGAAGATTCCATTTTCTCTCAATCCCAATCCTTCTTCAGAGGGATTTCCAGATGCTCAACTTTGTGCATTGTTTTCTTTGAGGGTGGACAGACAGGGCCCCAGTGTCCACCAAAAAATGTAACTCTTTGTTTTTAAGCTAAAGTGTTGATAAGGCGGTGTTGGGTTCAACATAAGCAGCCCGACAGGTTTCTTCTGGTTTTCCATCATTATCTTCTTCATTAGTTTCTTCTTCTGTTTTCCCCTTCATCCTATGTTTGGTAGCCCCTTCTCCACCTCCCCCCACCTCCCCACCTGCACGCCAACAGGTGGGGAAGGACTTTTCTTTGGCCTCAGCTCTAGGACAGTATCTTGAGAAATGCCCCTAACTTCCTAAAGTTGTAGCAGGTCCAGTATCTCCCTCCGTAGCTCTAGAGGGGAGCCCTCGGCATCTACCTCTTCCTCTGCCTCTTTTCTTTGCTCGTTTGCTCTGGTTCTTGTCTTGGTTGGTTGCTTTCTGTCTTCAGCTCCAGCAGCGTCTGCAACTCCCCCAACAGCTCCTAATCCCACGGCTCCTTCATATGGCACAGGCCCACCCCCAAATTGTTATGAGCAGGTGAGAGGCCACCATCTCCGTCTGCTGGTGGAGGATTTGGCGGTGGCGGATAGTAAGGGAGCCCCATGAAAGGGTTCCCCTCGGAGAAAGGCCAGCCAGACTTCTTCTTTTCTTTTTTCCTTCTTCCTCTTGAAGTTGGCTTCTCACAGACTCCATTCTTTCTGTGCTCAGTGTTCCATCAGTGGGGAAATCTCCATCTGTCCAGTCTTCTGTTTGATTCAGTACCCCAATATCATGTTTTTGCAATTGCACTACACAGCCCTTTTGGTTCCCAGCACGTATCCTCCATCTTACTCTTATTATATTCCTTTCCCATACTAAATCCCTTGTTGAAATCATTAGAACAAACTTCCAGCTTAACACATCCCACACTCACACAACTCTCACACTGGGGCTAAACCCCAGTTCAGTTAATTAGTCAATCACACAATACTCACATTCACTTAGTACTATTCCCAAACACATTCATTAACCTCCCTTATTACTCCTTATGCATCTTCAATGATTCTCTTGCCGCTACCTCCTATGCATTCATAAGTACAGTGCCTTGCGAAAGTATTCGGCCCCCTTGAACTTTGCGACCTTTTGCCACATTTCAGGCTTCAAACATAAATATATAAAACTGTATTTTTTTGTGAAGAATCAACAACAAGTGGGACACAATCATGAAGTGGAACGACATTTATTGGATATTTCAAACCTTTTTTAACAAATCAAAAACTGAAAAATTGGGCGTGCAAAATTATTCAGCCCCTTGGTTAACCTCTTGAAACTCCCCATCCCGGATCCGGGATTGTGACTAAGCCTCAGGCTCATTAGCATAACGCAACGTTAACGATTTCTGAAAATCGCAAATAAAATTAAAATAATGCGTTTGCTCTCAAGCTTAGCCTTTTCTTAACAACACTGTCATCTCAGATTTTCAAAATATGCTTTTGAACCATAGAAATTGACTAATTTGTGTAAGAGTATGCAAAGCTAGCATAGCATTTTGTGTAGCATGGGCACGTAACATTTTCACAAAAGCCAGATAACCAAATAAATAAAATCATTTACCTTTGAAGAGCTTCTGATGTTTTCAATGAGGAGACTCCCAGCCACATACCAAATGCGCAGTGTTTCCTGAGCGTCTGTGTGTAGGAGAAATCGTTCCGTTTTCTACATTGCGCCTGGCTACCGAAACGAACCGAAAATGCAGTCACCTACAACGGGAAACTTTTTTTCCGGATTAACTACATAATATCGACGAAACATGGCAAACGTTGTTTGGAATCAATCCTCAAGGTGTTTTTTCACATATCTCTTCATTGACATGCAGTTCGTGGGAAGCTTGCTTCTCTCTCTGTGCCCCATGGAAAAATACTGGCAGGTGACTTTTGCGCACCAATTTCGGCGCAGGACACCGGGCGGACACGTGGTAAATGTGGTCTCTTATGGTCAATCTTCCAACGATCTGCCTACAAATACGTCACAATGCTGCAGACACCTTGGGGAAACGACAGAAAGGGCAGACTCATTCCTCTTGCGTTCACAGCCATATAAGGAGATCATGAAAGACAGAGCCTCAAAAATCCTTGTCATTTCCTGGATGCCAAGTCATCTTGGTTTTGCCTGAAGCTCACGTTAAAGGGCACGCACAGAGAAGATATTTGTATTTCTGGACACGTCAGAGTGTTTTCTTTCGAACAGTAGCAATTATATGCATAGTCGAGCATCTTTTTGTGACAAAATATCTTGTTTAAAACGGGAACGTTTTTCTTCCAAAAATGAAATAGCGCCACCATAAGTGTAAGAGGTTAATACTTTGTAGCGCCACAAAGTATTAACTTAAGGGGGCTGAATAATTTTGCACGCCCAATTTTTCAGTTTTTAATTTGTTAAAAAAGTTTGAAATATCCAATAAATGTCGTTCTACTTCATGATTGTGTCCCACTTGTTGTTGATTCTTCACAAAAAAATACAGTTTTATATCTTTATGTTTGAAGCCTGAAATGTGGCAAAAGGTCGCAAAGTTCAAGGGGGCGAATACTTTCGCAAGGCACTGTATCTTCAACGGTTCCTCTATAGCAGGCCTGGGCAACTCCTCGGGGCCTGATTGGTGTCACATTTCTTCCCCAGCCCCAGCTAACTCACCTGACGCCAATAATCAACTAATCATGATCTTCAGTTTAAAATGCTATTAGTTTAAATCAGGTGTGTTTGCTAGAGATGGAGAAACAGTGTGACACCAATCAGGCCCCTGAGGACTGGAATTAACCAGGCCTGCTATATAGTCTCTATAGTCGCCATAGTCTCTATAGTATCTATAGTATATATAGTGTCTCAGTCTCTATAGTCTCTAAAGTCTATATAGTTGTAAATGCTTTAGTCTCTATAGACTCTATAGTCTTGCCGCTTCCTGTACATATAAAATATCACTTCAAGCACCTTGTGCTATTACCAGTGGTTCTCAGACCACGTAGACACTTCTCATAAACACCTACAGACAATTGTCAGTGGGGCTTTTCCTGCCCACACGCTAGCCTTCTAGCTATAGCCTTCTAGCTATAGCCTTCTAGCTATAGCCTTCTAGCTATAGCCTTCTAGCTATAGCCTTCTAGCTATAGCCTTCTAGCTATAGCCTTCTCTTAAGACTATTCAACCTTTATTCATTTTTATTGGTTTTATTTTTATTGGTTTTATTATACAGAAATATATATATATATATATATATATATATATAATATATTTTATATATACACACATATATATATATATATATATATATATATATATATATATATATATATGTATTTTTTTAATACAAATGAATTTAAATTGAGTTGTCCTTCTAGGTTTTGTAGATGTTGTGTTTCCTCCCAGATGCATCCCACAGTGAAGGTCTGTTACGGGCGGATCCCCCTTCACGTATCCCCAGAATGCGTCACCGGTGCTCCCTCTCAGACCTTCACTGACGGATCACGTTGAGAGATCAAACATATAGTTTGTGTTGCCAGAATTGTTGTGGAAATTCACCACTAAGGACTCAAACTCAAAGTAAATGAATCAATCTTTATTATCACTGCTGGAGAGGTTCACAAACTCAATCCAAGATTGATGAAAACTCTGATGGGGACGTTCCCTCTCAGTCCTTATATACTGCTACACAAACATGTCATATAGGCATGATTTACAATACCAGTCAAAAGTTTGGATTAAACTACTCATTCCAGGGGTTTTCTTTATTTTTCCTATTTTCTACATTGTAGAATAATAGTGAAGACATCAGAACTATGAAAGAGGAACCAAAAAAGTGTTAAACAAATATAAACAAAATATATATTTTATTTGAGATTTTTCAAAGTAGCCACCCTTTGCCTTGATGACAGCTTTGCACACTCACTATTATTCTACAATGTAGAAAATAGTCAAGGTAAAGAAAAACCCTTGAATGAGTAGGTGTGTCCAAACTTTGA
>NW_027000876.1:0-8151 GCF_036934945.1 Oncorhynchus masou masou
ATTACGGGGTCTGAGGCCGAGCCTTCTCTGGTCTCCTCCTCCTCGCTACGGGGTCTAAGGTGCCGAGCCTTCTCTGGTCTCTCCACCTCCCGTTACGGGGTCTGAGGCCGAGTCTTCTCTGGTCTCCTCCTCCCGTTATGGGGTCTAAGGTGCCGATCCTTCTCTGGTCTCTCCTCCTCCCGTTACGGGGTCTAAGGTGCCGAGCCTTCTCTGGTCTCCTCCTCCTGTTACGGGGTCTGAGGTGACGAGCCTTCTCTGGTCTCTACTCCTCCCGTTACGGGGTCTGAGGCCGAGTCTTCTCTGGTCTCCTCCTTCCGTTACGGGGTCTGAGGCCGAGCCTTCTCTGGTCTCTACTCCTCCCGTTACGGGGTCTGAGGTGCCGAGCCTTCTCTGGTCTCCTCCTCCCGTTACGGGGTCTGAGGTGCCGAGCCTTCTCTGGTCTCTCCTCCTCCCGTTACGGGGTCTGAGGCCGAGTCTTCTCTGGTCTCCTCCTCCCGTTACGGGGTCTGAGGTGCCGAGTCTTCTCTGGTCTCTACTCCTCCCGTTACGGGGTCTGAGGCCGAGCCTTCTCTGGTCTCTACTCCTCCCGTTACGGGGTCTGAGGTGCCGAGCCTTCTCTGGTCTCTACTCCTCCCGTTACGGGGTCTGAGGCCGAGCCTTCTCTGGTCTCTACTCCTCCTGTTACGGGGTCTGAGGCCGAGCCTTCTCTGGCCTCTACTCCTCCCATTACGGGGTCTGAGGCCGAGCCTTCTCTGGTCTCCTCCTCCCGTTACGGGGTCTAAGGTGCCGAGCCTTCTCTGGTCTCTCCACCTCCCGTTACGGGGTCTGAGGCCGAGTCTTCTCTGGTCTCCTCCTCCCGTTATGGGGTCTAAGGTGCCGATCCTTCTCTGGTCTCTCCTCCTCCCGTTACGGGGTCTAAGGTGCCGAGCCTTCTCTGGTCTCCTCCTCCTGTTACGGGGTCTGAGGTGCCGAGCCTTCTCTGGTCTCTCCTCCTCCCGTTACGGGGTCTGAGGCCGAGTCTTCTCTGGTCTCTACTCCTCCCGTTACGGGGTCTGAGGTGCCGAGCCTTCTCTGGTCTCTCCACCTCCCGTTACGGGGTCTGAGGCCGAGTCTTCTCTGGTCTCCTCCTCCCGTTACGGGGTCTGAGGCCGAGCCTTCTCTGGTCTCTCCTCCTCCCGTTACGGGGTCTGAGGCCGAGTCTTCTCTGGTCTCTACTCCTCCCGTTACGGGGTCTGAGGTGCCGAGCCTTCTCTGGTCTCTCCACCTCCCGTTACGGGGTCTGAGGCCGAGTCTTCTCTGGTCTCCTCCTCCCGTTACGGGGTCTGAGGCCGAGCCTTCTCTGGTCTCTACTCCTCCCGTTATGGGGTCTGAGGTGCCGAGCCTTCTCTGGTCTCCTCCTCCTGTTACGGGGTCTGAGGTGCCGAGCCTTCTCTGGTCTCTCCTCCTCCCGTTACGGGGTCTGAGGCCGAGTCTTCTCTGGTCTCTACTCCTCCCGTTACGGGGTCTGAGGCCGAGCCTTCTCTGGTCTCTACTCCTCCCGTTATGGGGTCTGAGGTGCCGAGCCTTCTCTGGTCTCCTCCTCCTGTTACGGGGTCTGAGGTGCCGAGCCTTCTCTGGTCTCTCCTCCTCCCGTTACGGGGTCTGAGGCCGAGTCTTCTCTGGTCTCTACTCCTCCCGTTACGGGGTCTGAGGTGCCGAGTCTTCTCTGGTCTCTACTCCTCCCGTTACGGGGTCTGAGGTGCCGAAGCCTCCCACCATTAGCTCTGACAAATTGAAAACTCTCGTCATTGGCAACTCCATTACCCGTAGTATTAGACTTGAAACGAATCATCCAGCGATCATACACTGTTTACCGGGGGGCAGGGCTACCGACGTTAAGGCTAATCTGAAGATGGTGCTGGCTAAAGCTAAAACCGGCGAGTGTAGAGAATATAGAGATATTGTCATCCACGTCGGCACCAACGATGTTAGGATGAAACAGTCAGAGGTCACCAAGCGCAGCATAGCTTCAGCGTGTAAATCAGCTAGAAAGATTTGTCGGCATCGAATAATTGTCTCTGGCCCCCTCCCAGTTAGGGGGAGTGATGAGCTCGACAGCAGAGTGTCACAACTCAATCGCTGGTTGAAAACTGTTTTCTGCCCCTCCCAAAAGATAGAATTTGTAGATAATTGGCCCTCTTTCTGGGACTCACCCACAAACAGGACCAAGCCTGGCCTGTTGAAGAGTGACGGACTCCATCCAGGCTGGAGGGGTGCTCTCAGCTTCACAATGAGATAGGGTGCAGGCCAGGCAGCAGGCTGTTAGCCAGCCTGCTAGCTTAGCACAGTCAGTGTAGTCAGCTCAGCTATCCCCATTTAGACTGTGTCTGTTCCTCGATCTAGGTTGGGCAAAACTAAACATGGCGGTGTTCACCTTAGCAATCTCACTAGGATAAAGACCGCCTCCATTCCTGTCATTATTGAAAGAGATTGTGATACCTCACATCTCAAAATAGGGCTACTTAATGTTAGATCCCTTACTTCCAAGGCAGTTATAGTCAATGAACTAATCACTGATCATAATCTTGATGTGATTGGCCTGACTGAATCATGGCTTAAGCCTGATGAATTTACTGTGTTAAATGAGGCCTCACCTCCTGGCTACACTCGTGACCATATCCCTGAGAATCCTGCAAAGGTGGAGGTGTTGCTAACATTTAAGACAGCACTTCAGTTTACAAAAAAAAACATTTTCTGCCTTTGAGCATCTAGTCATGAAGTCTATGCAGCCTACTCAATCAATTTTTATAGCTACTATTTACAGGCTTCTTGGGCCATATACAGCAGATCATGAAAGATAATGTTCTAATTTTTGGTGACTTTAATATTCACATGGAAGAGTCCACAGACACACTCCAAAAGGCTTTCGGAGCCATAATCTACAGGGTTTTGTCCAACATGTCTCTGGCCCTACTCACTACCACAGTCATATCCTGGACATAGTTTTGTCCAACATGTCTCCGGACCTACTCACTACCACAGTCATACTCCGGACCTAGTCCTGTGGAATACATATTGTGGATCTTAATGTTTTTTTCTTAATGTTTTTCCCTCATAATCCCAAGAACTATCTGACCACCATTTTATTATGTTTGTAATCGCAACAAAATGTGTCTTCTGGCTATCTTGGAAAGACAGTACCATGCCGTATCGAAGAGCCCTCACTGCTGCTACACCAAACCGGAAGTCTTCTGACTAGCTTGGAAAGACAGTACCGTGGGTTATTGAAGAGCCCTCAGTGCTGCTCGATCATCCTATTTTTTCAAACTTAATTGAGGAGAATAAGAACAATCCAAAATGTATTTTTGATGCTGTCGCAAAGCTAACTAAAAAGCAGCATTCTCCAAGAGAGGATGCCTTGCACTTCAGCAGTGCAAATTGACCTCGGATCAAGGGAGACACTCAAGTGTTTTAGTACTATATCTCTTGACACATCGATGAAAATAGTCTTGGCCTCTAAACCTTCAAGCTGCATACTGGACCCTATTCCAACTAAACTACTAAAGAGCTGCTTCTTGTGCTTGGCCCTCCTATGTTGAACATAATAAATGGCTCTCTATCCACCGGATGTGTACCAAACTCACTAAAAGTGGCAGTAATAAAGCCTCTCTTGAAAAAGCCAAACCTTGACCCAGAAAATATAAAAAACTATCGGCCTATATCGAATCTACCATTCCTCTCAACATTTTTAAAATAAAGCTGTTGCGCGGCAACTCACTGCCTTCCTGAAGACAAACAATGTATACAAATAGCTTCAGTCTGGTTTTAGACCCCATCATAGCACTGCGACTGCACTCGTGAAGGTGGTAAGTGACCTTTTAATGGTGTCAGACTGAGGCTCTGCATTTGTCCTCGTCCTCCTAGACCTTAGTGCTGTTTTGACACCACATTCTTTTGGAGAGATTGGAAACCCAAATTAGTCTACACGGACAAGTTCTGGCCTGGTTTCGATCTTATCTGTCGTAAAGATATCAGTTTGTCTTTGTGGATGGTTTGTCCTCTGACAAATCAACTGTACATTTCGGTGTTCCTCAAGGTTCTGTTTAGGACCGCTATTGTTTTCAATATATTTTTCCTCTTGGTGATGTCATTCAGAAATAGAATTTTAACTTTCACTGATATGCGGACGATACACAGCTGTACATTTCGATGAAACAAGGTGAAGCCCCAAAATTGCCCAACCTGGAAGTCTGTGTTTCAGACATAAGGAAGTGAATGGTGGCAATTATTTTACTTTTAAACTCGTATAAAAACAGAGATGCTAGTTCTAGGTCCCAAGAAACAAATAGATCCTCTGTTGGATCTGACAATTAATCTTAATGGTTGTACAGTCGTATCAAATAAAAATGTGAAGGACCTTGGCGTTACTCTGGACCCTGATCTCTGTTTATTTTTCTTTCATTTTCCAATTAAGAACATTCAAAACAAAAGTGAAAGGATATTAGACAACAAGAATTATATATCCATACATACAATAAGACAACGATAGGACAAAGTGACAGTGACAGACGAGCGTAACAACAAAAAATCTATATATATATATATAATTATATATATAAACATACAATAAGACAACGATAGGACAAAGTCACAGTAACAAAAAGCGTAACAAATAAATCATTATAATTATAATTATATATCCACATACAATAAGAAAAAGAAAAAAGAGACATTGGATCACTCTGCCGAAGGCACATAATATACATTACATGTGAGGATTATATAGATTCAATCAATGAGATGTGGGTGAGAGTCTCCATATAGTCAATAAAAAGGCCAAATTCCCAGAAATGTCTTTAACTTATTCCTCAAGCAGTAAGTGATTTTCTCCAAAGGATACAACTATTAACTTCCGAAAGCCACATTGCGACTGGCAGGAGGAATCCAATTTCCATTTCAAGGCAGTACATTACTTCTGGCAATCGCTTGCAATATTTCTGTTAGCTTTATAGTATGGCTTTTGCTGAGATTGGTGTTAGTAAAGTTGCCCAGTAGACAGACTCCGGGTCTAAAGGGAATGCAACCCCAGTGAGTTGAGGATATGGTATCGCAGACCCCCTGCCAGAAACCGTGTAGTTTTGAACACTGCCAAGTGGAATGGAGGAATGTTCCTTCATCTGAGCCACATCTAAAACATAGGGAGGAGATATCTGGGTTGAACTTGTGCAGTCTAACCGAAATTTTCCAAGACGCGAAAGAGGTATGGCCATTCAACCATAGCAAAGGCCTTTTCAGCGTCGAGGGAGACTGCGACACTAGGTATTTTGTTTTTGTTAGCAAGGTGAATTATATCAAAGAACCTTCAGAGATTATTGGAGGACAGTCTATTAATTATGAAGCCAGTCTGATCTGGGTTGACCAACAGGGGAAGACATGACTCCAGTCTCTTAGATAGCATCTTGGTGACCAGTTTACAATCTGTGTTAAGGAGAGATTGGTCTATAAGAGGCGCACTTTAGCAGGTTTTTCCCTTTCTTGTGGATTACAGTAATCACTGCTTGAGAGAAGGACTCTGGAAAGCAGTTGTCTTCTCTGGCTTTTTTAAGTACCTCCATAAGGTAGGGGTCCAACAGCTTCCTAAATTCTTTATAGAACTCTGGAGGGAAGCCATCCTCCCCAGGAGATTTATTAGAAGGTAGGGATTTAATGGCCTCCAACAATTCAGGAACTGAGAAGTGTTCACTCAGGTGCTCGCTGTCTTCCCCTGACAGGCATGGGAGGTTGAGAGAGGAGAGAAAGGAGTCTATCTCTGATAGATCATCGCTTGATTGGGAAGAGTAGAGGTCTTCATAGTATTTCTTGAAAGTATTATTAATTTCAGTAGGGTCAAAAGATATCTCATTAGTAAGAGTTTCTATAGCAGTAATTGTCCTCTTACTTTCCTCTGCTTTCAGTTGCCATGCCAATACTTTGTGAGCTTTCTCCAAGCTCGTAATAACGCTGTTTTGATTTAGTGATGGCCCTCTCAGCTTGAATATGTGTTCAGAATATTATATTTCTGTTTTTTATTTACCAAAAGCCTGTATAGATCTTTAGTCGGGCCTCTGGTAGGTTTTCTCTAGCTCAGAGATTTCAGATTCAAGGCACTCAGTTCCGCACCGGGTTTTCTCTTCAGCCCTTTAGTATAGGAAATAATCTGTCCCCTCAGATAGGCCTTCAATGTGTCCCAAAGAATGAAACTGTCAGGAGCAGAGGGTTTGTTTGTCAAAGTAAAAATATTGATCTGCTCTTTGATGAATGCACAAAATTCAGGTTGCTTTAGGAGTGTAGAATTTAGTCTCCATCTATATGCTCCATTTACCTTGGTAGGAATGGAGATTGATAATACCAGAGGAGAATGGTCACTAAGCAATCTGTGGAAATACTCGACATCTAACACTCTAGTTTGTCTCTGTGGATGGTTTGTCCTCTGACAAATCAACTGTAAATTTCGGTGTTCCTCAAGGTTCCGTTTTAGGACCGCTGTTGTTTTCACTATATATTTTACCTCTTGGGGATGTTATTCGAAAACATAATGTTAACTTTCACTGCTATGCGGATGATACACAGCTGTACATTTCAATGAAACATGGTGAAGCCCCAAAATTGCTCCTCGCTAAAACATGTGTTTCAGACATAAGGAAGTGGATGGCAGCAAACTTTCTACTTTTAAACTCGGATAAAACAGAGATGCTTGTTCTAGGTCCCAAGAAATAAAGAGATCTTCTGTTGAATCTGACAATTAATCTTAATGGTTGTACAGTCATCTCAAATAAAACTGTGAAGGACTCCTCGTTACTCTGGACCCTGATCTCTCTTTTGAAGAACATATCAAGACCATTTCAAGGACAGCTTTTTTCCATCTACGTAACATTGCAAAATCAGAAACTTTCTGTCCAAAAATGATGCAGAAAAATTAATCCATGCTTTTGTCACTTCTAGGTTGGACTACTGCAATGCTCTACTTTCCCGGCTACCCGGATAAAGCACTAAATAAACTTCAGTTAGTGCTAAATACGGCTGCTAGAATCCTGACTAGAACCAAAAAATTTGATCATATTACTCCAGTGCTAGCCTCCCTACACTGGCTTCCTGTCAAAGCAAGGGCTGATTTCAAGGTTTTACTGCTAACCTACAAAGCATTGCATGGGCTTGCTCCTACCTATCTCTCTGATTTGGTCCTTAAGCCGTACATACCTACACGTACGCTACGGTCACAGACGCAGGCCTCCTAATTGTCCCTAAGAATTTCTAAGCAAACAGCTGGAGGCAGGGCTTTTCCTATAGAGCTCCATTTTTATGGAACGGTCTGCCTACCCATGTCAGAGACGCAAACTCGGTCTCAACCTTTAAGTCTTTACTGAAGACTCATCTCTTCAGTGGGTCATATGATTGAGTGTAGTCTGGCCCAGGAGTGGGAAGGTGAACGGAAAGGCTCTGGAGCAACGAACCACCCTTGCTGTCTCTGCCTGGCCGGTTCCCCTCTTTCCACTGGGATTCTCTGCCTCTAACCCTGTTACAGGGGCTGAGTCACTGGCTTGCTGGGGCTCTCTCATGCCGTCCCTGGAGGGTGAAATCACCTGGGAGGGGTTGATTCACTGATGTGGTCATCCTGTCTGGGTTGGCTTCCTTTGGGTTGTGCCGTGGCGGAGATCTTTGCGGGCTATACTCAGCTTTGTCTCAGGATGGTAAGTTGGTGGTTGAAGATATCCCTCCAGTGGTGTGGGGGCTGTGCTTTGGCAAAGTGGGTGGGGTTATATCCTTCCTGTTTGGCCCTGTCCGGGGTGTCCTCGGGTGGGGCCACAGTGTCTCCTGACCCCTCCTGTCTCAGCCTCCAGTATTTATGCTGCAGTAGTTTATGTGTCGGGGGCTGGGGTCAGTTTGTTATATCTGGAGTACTTCTCCTGTCCAATTCGGTGTCCTGTGTGAATCTAAGTGTGCGTTCTCTAATTCTCTCCTTCTCTCTCTCGGAGGACCTGAGCCCTAGGACCATGCCCCAGGACTACCTGACATGATGACTCCTTGCTGTCCCCAGTCCACCTGGCCGTGCTGCTGCTCAGTTTCAACTGACCTGAGCCCTAGGACCATGCCTCAGGACTACTTGACATGATGACTCCTTGCTGTCCCCAGTCC
>NW_027000877.1:0-8146 GCF_036934945.1 Oncorhynchus masou masou
AGACCCTTCCGTCTTCAAGAGAGCGAGAGTTGCACCCTTCAAAGAAACCTACACTCGATCCCTCCGATGTCAACAACTACAGACCAGTATCCCTTCTTTCTTTTCTCTCCAAAACTCTTGAACGTGCCAGTCCTTGGCCAGCTCTCCTCTATCTCTCTCAGAATGACCTTTCTGATCCAAATCAGTCAGGTTTCAAGACTAGTCATTCAACTGAGACTGCTCCTCTCTGCATCACGGAGGCGCTCCGCACTGCCAAAGCCAACTCTCTCTCCTCTGCTCTCATCCTTCTAGACCTATCGGTTGCCTTCGATACTGTGAACCATCAGATCCTCCTCTCCACCCTCTCCGAGTTGGGCATCTCCGGCGCGGCCCACGCTGGGATTGCGTCCTACCTGACAGGTCGCCCTACCAGGTGGCGTGGCGAGAATCTGTCTCCTCGCGACGCGCTCTCACCACTGGTGTCCCCCAGGGCTCTGTTCTAGGCCCTCCTATTCTCGCTATACACCAAGTCACTTGGCTCTGTCATAACCTCACATGGTCTCTCCTATCATTGCTATGCAGACGACACACAATTAATCTTTCCTTTCCCCTTCTTGATGACCAGGTGGCGAATTCGCATTCTCTGCATGTCTGGCAGACATATCAGTGTGGATGACGGATCACCACCGCAAGCTGAACTCGGCAAGACGGAGCTGCTCTTCCTCCGGGGAAGGACTGCCCGCTCCATGATCTCGCCATCACGGTTGACAACTCCATTGTGTCCTCCTCCCAGAGCGCTAAGAACCTTGGCGTGACTCCCTGGACAACACCTGTCAGTTTCAACCAACATCATGGTGGTGGCCCGCCCCTGTAGGTTCAAGTGCTCTACAACATCCGCAGAGTACGACCCTGCCCTCACACAGGAAGGCGCAGGTCCTAATCCAGGCACTTGTCATCTCCCGTCTGGATTACTGCAACTCGCTGTGGCTGGGCTCCCTGCCTGTGCCATTAAACCCCTACAACTCATCCAGAACGCCGCAGCCCGTCTGGTGTTCAACCTTCCCAAGTTTCTCACGTCACCCCGCCTCCTCCGCTTCTCCACTGGCTTCCAGTTGAAGCCGCATCCGCTACAAGACCCATGGTGCTTGCCTACGGAGCTGTGAGGGGAACGGCACCGCAGTACCTCCAGGCCTGATCAGGCCCTACACCCAAGCAAGGGCACTGCGTTCATCCACCTCTGGCCTGCTCGCTCCCCTACCATTGAGGAAGTACAGTTCCCGCTCAGCCCAGTCAAACTGTTCGCTCTGGCCCCCAATGGTGGAACAAACTCCTCACGACGCCAGGACAGCGGAGTCAATCACCACCTTCCGGAGACACCTGGAAACCCCACCTCTTCAAGGAATACCTAGGATAGGATAAGTGGAATCCTTCTCACCCCTTAATGACTTAGATGCACTATTGTAAAGTGGCTGTTCCACTGGATGTCAGAAGGTGAATTCACCAATTTGTAAGTCGCTCTGGATAAGAGCGTCTGCTAAATGACTTAAATGTAATGTAAATGTACTACAACCAGTTCCATTCTCACACTTGAAACATGGAGCTCATGCTTAGGGCTTTGGCGGTCATGAAATCTTGTCAGCCGGTGATTGTCAAGCAAATAACTGCCAGTCTCACGGTCATTGATCGTAAATTAACATAAACTCATTCAGCATCTCCTGGTTTCCACGCATAACTTACAAGCCACTGACGCAAAACTTTGGAACATCTACATTTTAAAAAGTCTAATATATCCATTTAATATACCCTACACCATCACATTAAATCCAATATTAATTTTAGACAGGTTTAAGGAAACATGATATGAAGAAAATGTAGTCAATTTCAGAAGAACCGAATAGCATATTCTGAGTTGTGCTTATGTTAGACCCTGATCTGGCTATGCCATATGACTGAGGGCTACACTAGTTCATTTAGCAGACAAGACTTGCTTAGAATTCTGTGGAATGATTTTGCATAATTTTTCATAGTATGACCAATACAATTGAACACAGCTGAATAAAATAGAAAGGATATTTTCTCCAAACGATTTGAGGGAGTACACATGTGGCTATTCTGTGTTGAGCTGTTAACAAAAAACAGGTCCTCATTTGTTTTGGTACTGTCCATATGTAACTTGTTTTTGGTCACAGGTCCCCGAATGGCTGAAGAATTGCAATATTTGTTACGGCTTTCTAGGTGTGAAGGAGAGTCGGACCAAAATGCGGCGTGTAGATTGCGATCCATGTTTATTAAACTGAAGCAACACAAATCTAAATACAAACACTACAAAACAATAAACGTAACGAAAACCGGAACAGCCTAATACTGGTGCAAATAAACACAGAACAAGGACATCAGGACACTAAGGATAATCACCCAAAACCTCAAAGAATATGGCTGCCTAAATATTGTTACCAATCAGAGACAACGATAAACACCTGCCTCTGATTGAGAACTACTTCAGACAGCCATAGACTTAACTAGTACACCCCAATAAGCTACAATCCCGATACAAACACACCACATACAAAAACCCATGCCACACCCTGGCCTGACCAAATAAATGAAGATAAACACAAAATACTTCGACCAGGGTGTGACAGAACCCCCCCCCCCCCCCCTCCCCAAGGTGCGGACTCCCGGACACACACCAAAAACCATAGGGGAGGGTCCGGGTGGGCGTCTGTCCATGGTGGCGGCCCCGGCACGGGACGTGGACCCCACTCTCTCAAAAGTCTTAGTCTCCTCCGCGTCCTGAATAGTCCACCGCCGCCGACCATGGCCTAGTAGTCCTCACCAAGAACCCCACTGGGCTGAGGGGCAGCTCGGGACTGAGGGGCGGCTCGGGACTGAGGGGCGGCTCGGGACCGAGGGGCGGCTCGGCACCGAGGGGCGGCTCGGCACCGAGAGGAAGCTCGGCACCGAGAGGAAGCTCGGCACCGAGAGGAAGCTCAGGCAGGTAGTTGGATCTGGCAGATCCTGGCTGGCTGGCGGTTCTGGCAGATCCTGGCTAACTGGCGGATCTGGAAGAGTCTGGCTGACTGGCAGATCTGGAAGAGTCTGGCTGACTGGCAGATCTGGAAGAGTCTGGCTGACTGGCGGATCTGGAAGAGTCTGGCTGACTGGCGGATCTGGAAGAGTCTGGCTGACTGGCAGATCTGGAAGAGTCTGGCTGACTGGCAGATCTGGAAGAGTCTGGCTGACTGGCAGATCTGGAAGAGTCTGGCTGACTGGCGGATCCTGGCTGACTGGCAGATCTGGAAGAGTCTGGCTGACTGGCGGATCCTGGCAGACTGACGTATCCGGAAGAGTCTGGCTGACTGGCGGATCTGGAAGAGTCTGGCTGACTGGCAGATCTGGAAGATCTGGCTGACTGGCGGATCCTGGCAGACTGACGTATCTGGAAGAGTCTGGCTGACTGGCGGATCTGGAAGAGTCTGGCTGACTGGCGGATCTGGAAGAGTCTGGCTGACTGGCGGATCCTGGCAGACTGACATATCTGGAAGAGTCTGGCTGACTGGCGGATCTGTAAGAGTCTGGCTGACTGGCGGATCTGGAAGAGTCTGGCTGACTGGCAGATCTGGAAGAGTCTGGCTGACTGGCAGATCTGGAAGAGTCTGGCTGACTGACGGATCTGGAAGAGTCTGGCTGACTGGCAGATCTGGAAGAGTATGGCTGACTGGCAGATCTGGAAGAGTCTGGCTGACTGGCAGATCTGGAAGAGTCTGGCTGACTGGCGGATCCTGGCTGACTGGCAGATCTGGAAGAGTCTGGCTGACTGGCGGATCCTGGCAGACTGACGTATCCGGAAGAGTCTGGCTGACTGGATGGATCTGGAAGAGTCTGCTGACTGGCAGATCTGGAAGATCTGGCTGGGACTGGCGGATCCTGGCAGACTGACGTATCTGGAAGAGTCTGGCTGACTGGCGGATCTGGAAGAGTCTGGCTGACTGGCGGATCTGGAAGAGTCTGGCTGACTGGCGGATCCTGGCAGACTGACGTATCTGGAAGAGTCTGGCTGACTGGCGGATCTGGAAGAGTCTGGCTGACTGGCGGGTCCTGGCAGACTGACGGATCTGGCTGCTCAATGCTGACTGGCGGCTCTGGCTGCTCCATGCTGACTGGCAGCTCTGGCTGCTCCATGCTGACTGGCAGCTCCTTGCAGACTGGCAGCTCCTTGCAGACTGGCAGCTCTGGCTGCTCCATGCATACTGACAGCTCTGGCTGCTCCATGCAGACCGGCAGCTCTGGCTTCTCCATGCAGACTGACAGCTCCTTGCAGACTGACAGCTCTAGCTGCTCCATGCATACTGGCAGCTCTGGCTGCTCCATGCAGACCGACAGCTCTGACTGCTCCATGCAGACTGGCAGCTCTGGCTGCTCCATGCAGACTGGCAGCTCTGGCTGCTCCATGCTGACTGGCTGCTCTGGCTGCTCCATGCAGGCTGGCAGCTCTGGCTGTGCTGAACAGGCAGGAGTCTCCGGCAGTGCTGTAGAGGCGGAAGGCTCTGGCAGCGCTGGACAGGCGGGAGACTCCGGCAGCGCAGGAGAGGAGAAAGGCTCTGGCAGCGCTGAACTGGCGGGAGACTCCGACAGCGCAGGAGAGCAGGAAGGCTCTGGCAGCGCTGGAGAGGCGAGGCGCACTGTAGGCCTGATGCGTGGTGCTGGCACTGGTGGTATTGGGCCGAGGACACACACAGGAAGCCTGGTGCGGGGAGCTGCCACCCGAGGACTGGTGGGTGGAGGTGGCACAGGATGGGCTAGACCGTGAAGGCGTACTGGAGATCTTGAGAGCAGGGCTGGCACAGGACGTGCAAGGCTAGGGAGGTGCACAGGAGGCCTGGTGTGTAAGGCTGGCACAATCTTCACCAGCCGTCTAACACGCACCTCAGGACGAGTATGAAGCACTGACCCAGGTGCCATCAAATCCCCGACACGCTCCGCCGGGCGCATTCCATGCTTAAAATCAAATCAAATCAAATGTTATTTGTCACATACACATGGTTAGCAGATGTTAATGCGAAAGTGTGAAAATGCTTGTGCTTCTAGTTCCGACAATGCAGTAATAACCAACAAGTAATCTAACTAACAATTCCTAATCTACTGTCTTATACACAGTGTAAGGGGATAAAGAATGTGTACATAAGGATATATGAGTGAGTGATGGTACAGAGCAGCATAGGCAAGATACAGTAGATGGTATCGAGTACAGTATATGCATGTGAGATGAGTATGCGTAAACAAAGTGGCATAGTTAAAGTGGCTAGTGATACATGTATTACATAAGGATGCAGTCGATGATATAGAGTACAGCATATAGGTATGCATATGAGATGAATAATGTAGGGTAAGTAACATTATATAAGGTAGCATTGTTTAAAGTGGCTAGTAATATATTTACAACATTTCCCGTCAATTCCCATTATTAAAGTGGCTGGAGAGTTGAGTCAGTGTCAGTGTGTAGGCAGCAGCCACTCAATGTTAGTGGTGGCTGTTTAACAGTCTGATGGCCTTGAGATAGAAGCTGTTTCTCAGTCTCTCGGTCCCAGCTTTGATGCACCTGTACTGACCTCGCCTTCTGGATGATAGCGGGGTGAACAGGCAGTGGCTCGGGTGGTAGATGTCCTTGATGATCTTTATGGCCTTCCTGTAACATCGGGTGGTGTAGGTGTAGGTGTCCTGGAGGGCAGGTAGTTTGCCCCCGATGATGCGTTGTGCAGACCTCACTACCAACACAGCAACTCCCTCATTTCTCTCTCCTCCAATTTCCCCATTAACTCATTCACAGTCTCTGCTTCGCTCACCTCCAACACTGGCTCTGGTTCTGGTCTCCTCCTTGGCTCCTCACGATAAACAGGGGGAGTTGGCTCTGGTCTGACTCCTGACTCTGCCACACTCTCCCTGAGCCACCCCCAAGACATTTTTGGGGCTGACTCTCGGGCTTCCATCCGCGTCGCCGTGCTGCCTCTTCATACCGGCGCCTCTCTGCTTTCCGGCGATATTCTCCAGGCTGTTCCCAGGGTCCTTCTCCATCAAAGATCTCCTCCCAAGTCCATTTCTCCAAGTAATGCAGCCTCTCCCACTGCTGCTGCTGCTTCTGTTGCTTCTCCTGCTGTTGCTGCTGCTGCTGCCTCTGTTGATTCTCCTGATTCCAGCGCCTCTCCGATATTCTCCAGGCTTTGCCCAGGGTCCTTCTCCGTTTAGGATTTCCTCCCAAGTCCAGAATTCCTTATTTCGTATCTCCTGCTGCCGCTGTTGCTTCTCCTGCTGCTCCTGCCTGTTGACACTCCGCTAGGTCCTGTTGTGGTGGGTGATTCTGTTACGGCTTTCTAGGTGTGAAGGAGAGTCGGACCAAAATGCGGCGTGTAGATTGCGATCCATGTTTATTAAACTGAAGCAACCGAAACAGCCTAATACTGGTGCAAATAAACACAGAACAAGGACATCAGGACACTAAGGACAATCACCCACTTAAAAACCTCAAAGAATACGGTTGCCTAAATATGGTTACCAATCAGAGACAACGATAAACACCTGCCTCTGATTGAGAACCACTTCAGACAGCCATAGACTTAACTAGAACACCCCACTAAGCTACAATCCCAATACAAACACACCACATACAAAAAACCCATGCCACACCCTGGCCTGACCAAATAAATGAAGGTAAACACAAAATACTTCAACCAGGGCGTGACAATATTTACAGTGCCTTGCGAAAGTATTCGGCCCCCTTGAACTTTGCGACCTTTTGCCACATTTCAGGCTTCAAACATAAAGATAGAAAACTGTATTTTTTTGTGAAGAATCAACAATAAGTGGGACACAATCATGAAGTGGAACGACATTTATTGGATATTTCAAACTTTTTTTAACAAATCAAAACTGAAAATTGGGCGTGCAAAATTATTCAGCCCCTTTACTTTCAGTGCAGCAAAATCTCTCCAGAAGTTCAGTGAGGATCTCTGAATGATCCAATGTTGACCTAAATGGCTAATGATGATAAATACAATCCACCTGTGTGTAATCAAGTTCGTATAAATGCACCTGCACTGTGATAGTCTCAGAGGTCCGTTAAAAGCGCAGAGAGCATCATGAAGAACAAGGAACACACCAGGCAGGTCCGAGATACTGTTGTGAAGAAGTTTAAACCCGGATTTGGATACAAAAAGATTTCCCAAGCTTTAAACATCCCAAGGAGCACTGTGCAAGCTATAATATTGAAATGGAAGGAGTATCAGACCACTGCAAATCTACCAAGACCTGGTCAGTCTCCTCTAAACTTTCAGCTCATACAAGGAGAAGACTGATCAGAGATGCAGCCAAGAGGCCCATGATCACTCTGGATGAACTGCAGAGATCTACAGCTGAGGTGGGAGACTGTCCATAGGACAACAATCAGTCGTCTATTGCACAAATCTGGCCTTTATGGAAGAGTGGCAAGAAAGCCATTTCTTAAAGATATCCATAATAAGTGTTGTTTAAAGTTTGCCACAAGCCACCTGGGAGACACACCAAACATGTGGAAGAAGGTGCTCTTGGTCAGATGAAACCAAAATTGAACTTTCTGGCAACAATGCAAAACTTTATGTTTGGCGTAAAAGCAACACAGCTCATCACCTTGAACACACCATACCCACTGTCAAACATGGTGGTGGCAGCATCATGGTTTGGCCTGTTTTTCATCAGCAGGGACAGGGAAGATGGTTAAAATTGATGGGAAGATGGATGGAGCCAAATACAGGACCATTCTGGAAGAAAACCTGATGGAGTCTGCAAAAGACCTGAGACTGGGACGGAGATTTGTCTTCCAACAAGACAATGATCCAAAAACATAAAGCAAAATCTACAATGGAATGGTTCAAAAATAAATATATCCAGGTGTTAGAATGTACAAGTCAAAGTCCAGACCTGAATCCAATCGAGAATCTGTGGAAAGAACTGAAAACTGCTGTTCACAAATGCTCTCCATCCAACCTCACTGAGCTCGAGCTGTTTTGCAAGGAGGAATGGGAAAAAATTCAGTCTCTCGATGTGCAAAACTGATAGAGACATACCCCAAGCGACTTACAGCTGTAATCTAGCAGCAAAAGGTGGCGCTGCAAAGTATTAACTTAAAGGGGCTGAA
>NW_027000878.1:0-8145 GCF_036934945.1 Oncorhynchus masou masou
CTGAATGGTAACTAGTCCTCTGAGACAGTATTAAATCATACTGAATGGTAACTAGTCCTCTGAGACAGTCCTATATCATACTGAATGGTAACTAGTCCTCTGAGACAGTATTAAATCATACTGTAGTGTGTTATAACTATGAGTCATGGTACAGAGTACAGAGTACACAGTCCACGTGTCACTCCTTTCAAAACACACACATGATCTATGGACTGCAGTCCACACACACACACACACACACACACACACACACAGCTCACCTTCTCTCCCTCTCCTTCCCCTGGCTTCTCATACTTGATCAACCAGTTGTCATTCCCTCGGTCTGATGGAGAGAAAGAGGGAGGGAGAAGAGAGAGAACGGAGAGGAAGTGTGAACGGGTTAGAGTATGCATAGGAGGAGAACACAATGCAAAGCTATAGGGAGATGTTCCAGGGCATGAATTAACTTTTTATTTTATTTGACCTTTATTGAACAAGGCAAGTCAGTTTAAGAACAAATTCTTATTTTCAATGACGGCCTAGGAACAGTGGGTTAACTGCCTGTTCAGGGGCAGAACGACAGATTTGTACCTTGTCAGCTCGGGGGGGTTTGAACTCACAACCTTCCGGTTTCTAGTCCAACGCTCTAACCACTAGACTACCCTGCCGCCCCTACACTCTAACCACTAGGCTACCTGCCGCCTCTACACTCTAACCACTAGGCTACCTGCCGCCTCTACACTCTAACCACTAGGCTACCCTGCCGCCTCTACACTCTAACCACTAGGCTACCTACCTCCTCTACACTCTAACCACTAGGCTACCTACCTCCTCTACACTCTAACCACTAGACTACCCTGCCTCCTCTACACTCTAACCACTAGACTACCCTGCCTCCTCTACACTCTAACCACTAGACTACCCTGCCTCCTCTACACTCTAACCACTAGACTACCTGCCTCCTCTAACCACTAGGCTACCTGCCTCCTCTAACCACTAGGCTACCTACCTCCTCTACACTCTAACCACTAGGCTACCTACCTCCTCTACACTCTAACCACTAGACTACCCTGCCTCCTCTACACTCTAACCACTAGACTACCCTGCCTCCTCTACACTCTAACCACTAGACTACCCTGCCTCCTCTACACTCTAACCACTAGGCTACCCTGCCTCCTCTACACTCTAACCACTAGACTACCCTGCCTCCTCTACACTCTAACCACTAGACTACCCTGCCTCCTCTACACTCTAACCACTAGGCTACCCTGCCTCCTCTACACTCTAACCACTAGACTACCCTGCCTCCTCTACACTCTAACCACTAGACTACCCTGCTGCTCCTTATAAAAATCTGTTTTAATTTTTTGGCCTGATGCCATTCTGTTTTCTCCCATTTTGACACCAAGTTTTCACTCTCAGAAATCTCCCTTTAATACTACAACAGGAGACCACTTTTGGGGTCTGGAAAAAAACATCTAGGAATGGTTGATTTTTGGTTGTGTTTTGTTGTCTGTAGTTTATGCCTTCCCATAAACCCCCCCCCCCTCCACCATGGGGGGACTCTGTTATACAACGTTGTCATAAAACAAAATGCTTGCGCACTTCCACAGCGTCGAAGGTGAAATCTCACTGAAATCAGTTGACGTCAAACAGCAGGCAGGTCCAGACTCCGGTGAGGGCGACGAGCACGCAGACGAGCTTCCCCGAGACGGTTTCTGACAGTAAAAACAGAAAATCTTCTGTTTGTGCAAACCCACAGTTTCATCAGCTGTCAAGGGTGGCTGGTCTCAGACGAAGCCGCAGGTGAAGAACGCCGGATGTGGAGGTCCTGGGTTGGCGTGGTTACGCGTGATCTTCGGTTGTGAGGCCGTTGGGACATACTGCCAAATTCTCAACAAAAAAAACGACATTGGAGGTCGGCTTATGGTAGAGAAATGAACATTCAATTCTCTGGCAACAGCTCTGGCGGACATTCCTGCAGTCAGCATGCCAATTGCACGCTCCCTCAAAAACTTACGACATCTGCGCCGTTGTGTGACTAAACTGCACATTTTAGAGTGGCCTTTTATTGTCCCCCAGGCACAAGGTGCACCTGTGTAATGATCACGCTGTTTAATCAGCTTCTTGATATGCCACACCTGTCAGGTGGATGGATTATCTTGGCAAAGGAGAAAAAAGTTCACACTAACAGGGATGTAAACAGATTTGTTACACTACATTTGAGAGAAATAACCTTTATAGAACATTTCTAGAAATGTTTTTATTTCAGCTCATGAAACATTGGACCAACATTTAACATGTTGTGTTTATATTTTTCAGTGTATTTGATATCCTACTAAGTTCAATACATTATTGAATATTGTTGAAATCCGTTCTCCGTTTCGCAGATTTTATAGCCCCATGTGTGCACTGTGTGTATGTGGTGTGTGTGTGTGTGTGTGTACCGTGCAGTGTGTGCTGTGTACTGTGGGCAAGCTGTGTCTGAACCGTGCACTGTGTGTGTGTGTGTGTGTGTGTGTGTGTGTGTGTGTGTGTGTGTGTGTACTGTGAAAGGAAGTCACCAGGGAAAGTCTAAACACTACAGATACTCCTTCCTGTGAGCGCGCGCGCACACACACACACACACACACACACACCTACCGGTGTTTCTGATGACGTAGTCCAGAATGACGAGCCTCTCAAACTGAGACTGGAGCTGTTTCCTGATGTTCTCTGGGAGAGGCTCCGCCTCAAAACGTCTCAACCAATAGTCAGCCTCATGGTACCCTTCCACGAACAGCTGGAACGAACCAAGCTGACACACACACACACACAGAAAGATGCAAAAACACACACACTGTAATGTCAGGACACCTTGTGGGGCTAAGACATAGGGTCAGGAATAAGACTGGTGGGGTCAGGGTACCTTGGAGGGCTAAGACATAGGGTCAGGAATAAGACTGGTGGGGTCAGGGTACCTTGGAGGGCTAAGACATAGGGTCAGGAATAAGACTGGTGGGGTCAGGGTACCTTGGGGGGGGGGCTAAGACATAGGGTCAGGAATAAGACTGGTAGGGTCAGGGGTCTGGGTACCTTGGGGGGTTAAGACATAGGGTCCGGATTAAGGCTGGTAGGGTCAGGGGTTAGGGGTCAGGGTACCTTGGGGGCAAAGACATAGAGTCAGGAATAAGACTGGCTGGGTCAGGGGTCTGGGTACCTTGGGGGGCTAAGACATAGGGTCAGGAATAAGACTGGTGGGGTCAAGGGTTAGGGGTCAGGGTACCTTGGGGGGCTAAGACATAGGGTCAGGAATAAGACTGGTAGGGTCAAGGGTTAGGGGTCAGGATACCTTGGGGGGCTAAGACATAGGGTCAGGAATAAGACTGGTAGGGTCAGGGTACCTTGGGGGGCTAAGAGATGGGGTCAGGAATAATACTGGTAGGGTCAGGGGTCAAGGTACCTTGGAGGGCTAAGACATAGGGTCAGGAAAAAGACTGGTAGGGTCAAGGGTCAGGGGTCAGGGTACCTTGGGAGGCAGGCCCACTCTGTGGAAGTGTCGTCCTACTTTGGGAACCATCTCCAGGGCGTATTCTTCCTCTGGACTTCGCCCTGTCGATAGTGTTGTAGTGAAATGTCTCACTGACTAGATACACAGCCTTATATTTCAGCTAAGACACTGACTAGACAGCCTAGACACACAGCCTATCATCACTGACTAGGACACAGCCTGCTATCATCACTGACTAGACACACAGCCTGTTATTATCACTGACTAGACACACAGCCTGCTATCATCACTGACTAGACACAGCCTGTTATCATCACTGACTAGACACACAGCCTGTTATTATCACTGACTAGACACACAGCCTGTTATCATCACTGACTAGACACATTGCGCCTGCTATTATCACTGACTAGACACACAGCCTGTTATCATCACTGACTAGACACACAGCCTGGAAGACACACAGCCTGCTATTATCACTGACTAGACACACAGCCTGTCATCATCACTGACTAGACACACAGCCTGTTATTATCACTGACTAGACACACAGCCTGTTATCATCACTGACTAGACACACAGCCTGTTATCATCACTGACTAGACACACAGCCTGCTATTATCACTGACTAGACACACAGCCTGTTATCATCACTGACTAGACACACAGCCTGGAAGACACACAGCCTGTTATTATCACTGACTAGACACACAGCCTGTCATCATCACTGACTAGACACACAGCCTGTTATTATCACTGACTAGACACACAGCCTGTTATTATCACTGACTAGACACACAGCCTGTTATCATCACTGACTAGACACACAGCCTGTTATTATCACTGACTAGACACACAGCCTGTTATTATCACTGACTAGACACACAGCCTGGAGGACACACAGCCTGCTATTATCACTGACTAGACACACAGCCTGGAGGACACACAGCCTGCTATTATCACTGACTAGACACACAGCCTGTTATCATCACTGACTAGACACACAGCCTGTTATTATCACTGACTAGACACACAGCCTGTTATCATCACTGACTAGACACACAGCCTGTTATCATCACTGACTAGACACACAGCCTGTTATCATCACTGACTAGACACACAGCCTGTTATCATCACTGACTAGACACACAGCCTGTTATCATCACTGACTAGACACACAGCCTGCTATTATCACTGACTAGACACACAGCCTGTTATCATCACTGACTAGACACACAGCCTGTTATCATCACTGACTAGACACACAGCCTGTTATTATCACTGACTAGACACACAGCCTGTTATCATCACTGACTAGACACACAGCCTGTTATCATCACTGACTAGACACACAGCCTGGAGGACACACAGCCTGTTATTATCACTGACTAGACACACAGCCTGCTATCATCACTGACTAGACACACAGCCTGGAGGACACACAGCCTGTTATTATCACTGACTAGACACACAGCCTGTTATTATCACTGACTAGACACACAGCCTGTTATCATCACTGACTAGACACACAGCCTGTTATCATCACTGACTAGACACACAGCCTGTTATTATCACTGACTAGACACACAGCCTGGTATCATCACTGACTAGACACACAGCCTGCTATTATCACTGACTAGACACACAGCCTGTTATCATCACTGACTAGACACACAGCCTGGAAGACACACAGCCTGTTATTATCACTGACTAGACACACAGCCTGTTATTATCACTGACTAGACACACAGCCTGTTATCATCACTGACTAGACACACAGCCTGTTATCATCACTGACTAGACACACAGCCTGGTATCATCACTGACTAGACACACAGCCTGTTATTATCACTGACTAGACACACAGCCTGTTATCATCACTGACTAGACACACAGCCTGGAAGACACACAGCCTGTTATTATCACTGACTAGACACACAGCCTGTTATTATCACTGACTAGACACACAGCCTGGAAGACACACAGCCTGTTATCATCACTCAGACACACAGCCTGTTATCACTGACTGACACAGCCTGGACACAGCCTGTTATTATCACTGACTAGACACACAGCCTGTTATCATCACTGACTAGACACACAGCCTGCTATTATCACTGACTAGACACACAGCCTGTTATTATCACTGACTAGACACACAGCCTGTTATTATCACTGACTAGACACACAGCCTGGAGGACACACAGCCTGTTATTATCACTGACTAGACACACAGCCTGTTATCATCACTGACTAGACACACAGCCTGCTATTATCACTGACTAGACACACAGCCTGTTATTATCACTGACTAGACACACAGCCTGTTATCATCACTGACTAGACACACAGCCTGTTATCATCACTGACTAGACACACAGCCTGTTATCATCACTGACTAGACACACAGCCTGTTATCATCACTGACTAGACACACAGCCTGTTATCATCACTGACTAGACACACAGCCTGTTATTATCACTGACTAGACACACAGCCTGTTATTATCACTGACTAGACACACAGCCTGTTAGTATCACTGACTAGACACACAGCCTGTTAGTATCACTGACTAGACACACAGCCTGTTATCATCACTGACTAGACACACAGCCTGTTATTATCACTGACTAGACACACACAGCCTGGAGGACACACAGCCTGCTATTATCACTGACTAGACACACAGCCTGTTAGTATCACTGACTAGACACACAGCCTGGAGGACACACAGCCTGTTATTATCACTGACTAGACACACAGCCTGCCTGGAGCCTATTTATTATCACACAGACACTGTTATCATCACTGACTAGACACACAGCCTGCCTATCATCACTGACTAGACACACAGCCTGTTATTATCACTGACTAGACACAGCCTGCTATTATCACTGACTAGACACACAGCCTATTATCATCACTGACTAGACACACAGCCTGTTATTATCACTGACTAGACACACAGCCTGTTATCATCACTGACTGAACGCTACACAGCCTGCCTATTATCCATGACTAGACACAGCCTGTCATCATCACTGACTAGACACACAGCCTGTTATCATCACTGACTAGACACACAGCCTGTTATCATCACTGACTGAATGCAGCCTGTGTTATCACAGCAACCTGCTATTATCACTGACTAGACACACAGCCTGTTATCATCACTGACTAGACACAGCCTGTTATCATCACTGACTAGACACACAGCCTGTTATTATCACTGACTAGACACACAGCCTGTTATTATCACTGACTAGACACACAGCCTGTTATTATCACTGACTAGACACAGCCTGTTATTATCACTGACTAGACACACAGCCTGTTATTGTTATCACTGACTAGACACACAGCCTGTTATCATCACTGACTAGACACACAGCCTGTTATCATCACTGACTAGACACACAGCTCTGTTATCATCACTGACTAGATACACAGCCTGTTATCATCACTGACTAGACACACAGCCTGCTATTATCACTGACTAGACACACAGCCTGCTGTTATTATCACTGACTAGACACACAGCCTGCTATTATCACTGACTAGACACACAGCCTGTTATTATCACTGACTAGACACACAGCCTGCTATTATCACTGACTAGACACACAGCCTGCTATTATCACTGACTAGACACACAGCCTGTTATCATCACTGACTAGACACACACGGCTGTTATTATCACTGACTAGACACACAGCCTGTTATCATCACTGACTAGACACACAGCCTGTTATCATCACTGACTAGACACACAGCCTGTCATCATCACTGACTAGACACACAGCCTGTTATCATCACTGACTGACACACAGCCTGTTATCATCACTGACTAGACACACAGCCTGTTATCATCACTGACTAGGACACACAGCCTGTTATCATCACTGACTAGGACACACAGCCTGTTATCATCACTGACTAGACACGGCCTGTTATGTCACTGACTAGACACACAGCCGCTATTATCACTGACTAGACACATGACCTGGTTATCATCACTGACTAGACACACAGCCTGTTATTGTCACTGACTAGATTACACAGCCTGTTATTATCATGTTATAGACTACACAACTGTTGTTATCACTGACTAGACACACAGCCTGTTATTATCACTGACTGAACACACAGCCTGTTATCATCACTGACTGAACACACAGCCTGTTATTATCACTGACTAGACACACAGCCTGTTATCATCACTGACTAGACACACAGCCTGTTATTATCACTGACTAGACACACAGCCTGTTATCATCACTGACTAGACACACAGCCTGCTATTATCACTGACTAGACACACAGCCTGTTATCATCACTGACTAGACACACAGCCTGCTATTATCACTGACTAGACACACAGCCTGCTATTATCACTGACTAGACACACAGCCTGCTATTATCACTGACTAGACACACAGCCTGATGACTACACCTGTATCACTGACTAGACACACAGCCTGCTATTATCACTGACTAGACACACAGCCTGCTATTATCACTGACTAGACACACAGCCTGTTATCATCACTGACTAGACACACAGCCTGTTATTATCACTGACTAGACACACAGCCTGTTATCATCACTGACTAGACACACAGCTTATTATCACTGATGAAGACACAGCAATACGTAACTAACTGTAAAGCACATCA
>NW_027000879.1:0-8145 GCF_036934945.1 Oncorhynchus masou masou
GGTAGAGATACTCTTAATGATCAGCTATGAAAAGCCAACTGACTCCTTAATGATCTTTTTGCCTTCCTGTGACATCGGGCGTTGCTAGGTGTCCTGGAGAGCAAGTAGTTTGCCCCGGTGATGCGTTGTGCAGACCGCACCACCATCTGGAGAGCCCTGTGGTTGTGGGCGGTGCAGCTTCCGTACCAGGCGGTGATACAGCCCAACAGGATGCTCGATTGTGCACCTGTAAATGTTAGTGAGGGTTTTCAATGACAAGCCACATTTTTTTCAGCTTCCTGAGATTGAAGAGGTGCTGTTGCCCCTTCTTCATCAGAATGTCTGTGTGCGTGAACCATTTCAGTTTGTCGGTGATATGAACACAGAGGAACTTGAAACTTTCCTCCTTCTCCACTGCTGTCCTGTTGATGTGGAAAGGGGGAAGCTCCCTTTGCTGTTTTCTGAAGTCAACGATCGTCTCTTTTGTTTTGTTGACATTGAGTGTGAGGTTATTTTCCTGGCAAAACACTCTGAGGGCCCTCACCACCTCCCTGTAGGCTGTCTCGTCATTGTTGGTAATCAAACCTACCACTGTAGTGTCGTCTGCAAACTTGATGATTGAGTTGGAGGCGTGCATGACAACGCAATCATGGGTGAACAGGGAGTACAGGAGGGGGGGTGAGAACGCACCATTGTGGGGACCCAGTGTTGAGGATCAGCGGAGTGGAGATGTTGTTTCCTAACTTCACCACCTGGGGGCAGCCCGTCAGGAAGTCCAGGACCTATTTGCACAGGGCAGGATCGAGACCCTAAAGCTTAATGATGAGTTTGGAGGGTACTATGGTGTTGAATGCTGAACTGTAGTCAATGAACAGCATTCTTACATAGGTATTCCTCTTGTCCAGATGTGATAGGGCAGTGTGCAGTGTAATGGCGATGTAATCGTCTGTGGACCTACTGGGGTGGTAAGCAAATTTAAGTGGGTCTAAAGTAACAGGGTGGGAAGTGATATGATCCTCTTATATGGTTATGAGGGATGCATCAGATGACCCTGGTCTCCACAATCCACCCTCAACACAATTGAGATGGTTTGGCTTTATCCAGCTGCAGAAGGAGTTTGTACTGCAGGCAGCTGTACCACTAATGAGAGGGTGGGATCAGAAGTCCAATCTGCTGGGGCTGACCAATCAGCTGCTTAGGGTACATGACAGTACCATTACAGAGCTCTAGAGTTCCTCTGCGGAGATGGGAGAACCACCTTTTTGCAGCACTCCACAAATCAGGCCTTTATGGTAGAGTGGGCAGCCGGAAGCCACTCTCCAGGAAAAGGCACATGACAGCCACTTGAGGTTGCCAAAGGCATAAAGGACTCACGCCATGAGAAACAAGATTATCTGGTCTGATGAAACCAAGATTGAACTCTTTGGCCTGAATGCCAAGCGTCACATCTGCAGGAAACCTGGACACCATTCCTTTGGTGAGGCATGGTGGCAGCATCATGTTGTGGGGATGTTGTTCAGCGGCAGGGACTGGGAGACTAGTCAGGATCTAGGGAAACGATGAACGGAGCAAAGTACAGGGAGATCATTGATGAAAACCTAATCCAGAGCACACAGGACCTCAGACCGGTGTGAAAGTTTATCTTCCAACAGGACAACGACCCTAAGCACACAGCCATGACAATACAGGAGTGGCTTTGGGACAAGTCTCTGAATGTCCTTGAGTGGCCCAGCCAGAGCTCCGACTTGAACCCGATCGAATATCTCTGGAGAGACCTGAAAATAGCTGTGCAGTGACGCTCCCCATACAATCTGACAGAGATTGAAAGGATCTGCAGAGAAGAATGGGAGAAACTCCCCAAATACAGTTTGCCAAGTTTGTAAAGCGTCAAACCCAAGAAGACTCAAGTCTGTAATCACTGACAAAGGTGAGTAAAGGGTCTGAATACTTACGGAAATGTGATATTTCAGTTTTATATATATATATATTTATATTTGCAAAGAAATCAAAAAAGATGTTTTTGTTTTGAAATTATGGGGTATTGTGTTTAGATTGATGAGAAAAAACTATGATTTAATCAATTTTAGAATAAGGGAATGTGGAAAAAAGTCAAGAGGTCTGAATGCTTTCCGAATGCACTGTATATATCAGATATTCTCTCAAAATATCATAATGTGTCTGAAGTTTCCTCCAATTCCGCTCTACCTTGCAACAATATCTCTAAACAGGATTTGTTGTGTGTAGGTAGGTGTGTGTGCCTCAGGGACCAACCGGGAACTAGACACAACTTCCAGGAGACCATGACACAATGTCCCAAGAGTGTGCCAAAAAAATCATTGGGTACATCCCCGGGACAAACCAGGAACTACACAAAACCTCCATGGGACCGTGACACAACGTCCCAAGAATGTCCTAAACGTCCCCGGGGGACATCCCGGGACAAACTGGGAACTAGACAAAATCTCCAGGGAAACATGACACATTGTCCCAACAACATCCTAAAAATGGCTTCGGGGATGTCCCCGGGACACACCCGGGAACTAGAATAAGCTCCCTCTGAGAATGTTCCCTTGGAACCATCACATGACGTCCTAAGGTCTAGTAGGTCTCAGAAGACTTGTGACTTGCCCCAGGCAAAACTCTGGACCTTTGGCTCCAAATCAGATTCCGCTTTAGGCTAATATTCAGTTTTACAGTCTTGTATGCAATATTTCTGCTTGTAGAGTATTCACACAACACTGTCTTTATCCCAGTAAGCATCACATTACTTTAGGCTCGTTCTTGTCTTTGCATACAGTATATAGTATACAGTATATATATAACTGTGTTGACTTCCGGTCACAACTTGCAGACCTGTTTTCGAGTTGCTGTGCTGTGCGTTTTGTTGCCAACCTATTTTGCTACCTGACAATTTTACGGTTTTTACTTTTTAATTACTGTTGTTATACACACACACACACATATATATATATATATATATATATATTTTTTTTTTTTTCCACCCACAACTTTTTCACTCCGGACGCTTTATCTGGACACGATTCGTCAGGACCTCCAACACCCGAAGCTAAGTAGTAACATTAACATGATGCCTTCTAATTGCAGTCGCTGTACTCGCCTTACGGCGAGGATAGCTGTGCTACAAGCCCGGCTTCAGACGCAATCGTTAGGCAAGGGTAATTTCAGTGTAGGAAAGGATGAAACAGCGTCTGTGCCACCAGCAAGTACAGATAGTAGTATAAATCCCCTGGCACAGTCCCCGCAGCCGGACAACTTTCTCACGGTTTCTGGAAGGAAATGCTGTAGGAACGCTCAACCGGTGTCGCTCATTCAGCCGACAGAAACTTTCAACCGGTTTTCCCCATTAAGTAGCGAGTCGGAGTCAGAGGCCGAGCCTTCTCTGGTCTATACTCCTCCCGTTACGGGGTCTGAGACGCCGAAGCTTCCCACCATTAGCTCTGACAAATTGAAAACTCTAGTCATTGGCGACTCCATTACCCGCAGTATTAGACTTAAAACGAATCATCCAGCGATCATACACTGTTTACCGGGGGGCAGGGCTACCGACGTTAAGGCTAATCTGAAGATGGTGCTGGCTAAAGCTAAAACTGGCGAGTGTAGAGAGTATAGAGATATTGTTATCCACGTCGGCACCAACGATGTTAGGATGAAACAGTCAGAGATCACCAAGCGCAACATAGCTTCTGCGTGTAAATCAGCTAGAAAGATGTGTCGGCATCGAGTAATTGTCTCTGGCCCCCTCCCAGTTAGGGGGAGTGATGAGCTCTACAGCAGAGTCTCACAACTCAATCGCTGGTTGAAAACTGTTTTCTGCCCCTCCGAAAAGTTAGAATTTGTAGATAATTGGCCCTCTTTTTGGGACTCACCCACAAACAGGACCAAGCCTGACCTGCTGAGGAGTGACGGACTCCATCCAAGCTGGAGGGGTGCTCTCATCTTATCTACCAACATAGACAGGGCTCTAACTCCTCTAGCTCCACAATGAAATAGGGTGCAGGCCAGGCAGCAGGCTGTTAGCCAGCCTGCCAGCATAGTGGAGTCTGCCACTAGCATAGTCAGTGTAGTCAGCTCAGCTATCACCATTGAGACCGTGTCTGTGCCTCGACCTAGGTTGCGCAAAACTAAACATGGCGGTGTTCGCCTTAGCAATCTCACTAGGATAAAGACCACCTCCATTCCTGTCATTATTGAAAGAGATCATGATACCTCACATCTCAAAATAGGGCTACTTAATGTTAGATCCCTTACTTCAAAGGCAATTATAGTCAATGAACTAATCACTGATCATAATCTTGATGTGATTGGCCTGACTGAAACATGGCTTAAGCCTGATGAATTTACTGTGTTAAATGAGGCCTCACCTCCTGGCTACACTAGTGACCATATCCCCGTGCATCCCGCAAAGGCGGAGGTGTTGCTAACATTTACGATAGCAAATTTCAATTTACAAAAAAAAAATGACGTTTTCGTCTTTTGAGCTTCTAGTCATGAAATCTATGCAGCCTACTCAATCACTTTTTATAGCTACTGTTTACAGGCCTCCTGGGTCATATACAGCGTTCCTCACTGAGTTCCCTGAATTCCTATCGGACCTTGTAGTCATAGCAGATAATATTCTAATCTTTGGTGACTTTAATATTCACATGGAAAAGTCCACAGACCCACTCCAAAAGGCTTTCGGAGCCATCATCGACTCAGTGGGTTTTGTCCAACATGTCTCTGGACCCACTCACTGTCACAGTCATACGCTGGACCTAGTTTTGTCCCATGGAATAAATGTTGTGGATCTTAATGTTTTTCCTCATAATCCAGGACTATCGGACCACCATTTTATTACGTTTGCAATTGCAACAAATAATCTGCTCAGACCCCAACCAAGGAACATCAAAAGTCGTGCTATAAATTCACAGACAACACAAAGATTCCTTGATGTCCTTCCAGATTCCCTCTGTCTACCCAATGACACCAGAGGACAAAAATCAGTTAACCACCTAACTGAGGAACTCAATTTAACCTTGCGCAATACCCTAGATGCAGTTGCACCCCTAAAAACTAAAAACATTTCTCATAAGAAACTAGCTCCCTGGTACACAGAAAATACCCGAGCTCTGAAGCAAGCTTCCAGAAAATTGGAACGGAAATGGCGCCACACCAAACTGGAAGTCTTCCGTCTAGCTTGGAAAGACAGTACCGTGCAGTACCGAAGAGCCCTTACTGCTGCTCGATCATCCTATTTTTCTAACTTAATTGAGGACAATAAGAACAATCCAAAATTCCTTTTTGATACGGTCGCAAAGCTAACTAAAAAGCAGCATTCCCCAAGAGAGGATGACTTTCACTTTAGCAGTGATAAATTCATGAACTTCTTTGAGGAAAAATTATGATTATTAGAAAGCAAATTACAGACTCCTCTTTAAATCTGCGTATTCCTTCAAAGCTCAGTTGTCCTGAGTCTGCACAACTCTGCGTGGACCTAGGATCAAGAGAGACGCTCAAGTGTTTTAGTACTATATCTCTTGACACAATGATGAAAATAATCATGGCCTCTAAACCTTCAAGCTGCTTACTGGACCCTATTCCAACTAAACTACTGAAAGAGCTGCTTCCTGTGCTTGGCCCTCCTATGTTGAACATAATAAACGGCTCTCTATCCACCGGATGTGTACCAAACTCACTAAAAGTGGCAGTAATAAAGCCTCTCTTGAAAAAGCCAAACCTTGACCCAGAAAATATAAAAAACTATCGGCCTATATCGAATCTTCCATTCCTCTCAAAAATCTTAGAAAAGGCTGTTGCTCAGCAACTCACTGCCTTCCTGAAGACAAACAATGTATATGAAATGCTTCAGTCTGGTTTTAGACCCCATCATAGCACTGAGACGGCACTTGTGAAGGTGGTAAATGACATTTTAATGGCATCGGACCGAGGCTCTGCATCTGTCCTCGTGCTCCTAGACCTTAGTGCTGCTTTTGATACCATCGATCACCACATTCTTTTGGAGAGATTGGAAACCCAAATTGGTCTACACGGACAAGTTCTGGCCTGGTTTAGATCTTATCTGTCGGAAAGATATCAGTTTGTCTCTGTGGATGGTTTGTCCTCTGACAAATCAACTGTAAATTTCGGTGTTCCTCAAGGTTCCGTTTTAGGACCGCTGTTGTTTTCACTATATATTTTACCTCTTGGGGATGTTATTCGAAAACATAATGTTAACTTTCACTGCTATGCGGATGATACACAGCTGTACATTTCAATGAAACATGGTGAAGCCCCAAAATTGCCCTCGCTAGAAGCATGTGTTTCAGACATAAGGAAGTGGATGGCAGCAAACTTTCTACTTTTAAACTCGGATAAAACAGAGATGCTTGTTCTAGGTCCCAAGAAACAAAGAGATCTTCTGTTGAATCTGACAATTAATCTTAATGGTTGTACAGTCATCTCAAATAAAACTGTGAAGGACCTCGCGTTACTCTGGACCCTGATCTCTCTTTTGAAGAACATATCAAGACCATTTCAAGGACAGCTTTTTTCCATCTACGTAACATTGCAAAAATCAGAAACTTTCTGTCCAAAAATGATGCAGAAAAATTAATCCATGCTTTTGTCACTTCTAGGTTAGACTACTGCAATGCTCTACTTTCCGGCTACCCGGATAAAGCACTAAATAAACTTCAGTTAGTGCTAAATACGGCTGCTAGAATCCTGACTAGAACCAAAAAATTTGATCATATTACTCCAGTGCTAGCCTCCCTACACTGGCTTCCTGTCAAAGCAAGGGCTGATTTCAAGGTTTTACTGCTAACCTACAAAGCATTGCATGGGCTTGCTCCTACCTATCTCTCTGATTTGGTCCTGCCGTACATACCTACACGTACGCTACGGTCACAAGACGCAGGCCTCCTAATTGTCCCTAGAATTTCTAAGCAAACAGCTGGAGGCAGGGCTTTCTCCTATAGAGCTCCATTTTTATGGAACGGTCTGCCTACCCATGTCAGAGACGCAAACTCGGTCTCAACCTTTAAGTCTTTACTGAAGACTCATCTCTTCAGTGGGTCATATGATTGAGTGTAGTCTGGCCCAGGAGTGGGAAGGTGAACGGAAGGCTCTGGAGCAACGAACCACCCTTGCTGTCTCTGCCTGGCCGGTTCCCCTCTTTCCACTGGGATTCTCTGCCTCTAACCCTATTACAGGGGCTGAGTCACTGGCTTGCTGGGGCTCTCTCATGCCGTCCCTGGAGGGGTGCGTCACCTGAGTGGGTTGATTCACTGATGTGGTCATCCTGTCTGGGTTGGCGCCCCTTTTTGGGTTGTGCCGTGGCGGGAGATCTTTGCGGGCTATACTCAGCTTTGTCTCAGGATGGTAAGTTGGTGGTTGAAGATATCCCTCCAGTGGTGTGGGGGCTGTGCTTTGGCAAAGTGGGTGGGGTTATATCCTTCTGTTTGGCCCTGTCCGGGGTGTCCTCGGGTGGGGCCACAGTGTCTCCTGACCCCTTCCTGTCTCAGCCTCCAGTATTTATGCTGCAGTAGTTTATGTGTCGGGGGCTGGGGTCAGTTTGTTATATCTGGAGTACTTCTCCTGTCCAATTCGGTGTCCTGTGTGAATCTAAGTGTGCGTTCTCCAATTCTCTCCTTCTCTCTCTCGGAGGACCTGAGCCCTAGGACCATGCCCCAGGACTACCTGACATGATGACTCCTTGCTGTCCCCAGTCCACCTGGCCGTGCTGCTGCTCCAGTTTCAACTGACCTGAGCCCTAGGACCATGCCCCAGGACTACTTGACATGATGACTCCTTGCTGTCCCCAGTCCACCTGGCCGTGCTGCTGCTCCAGTTTCAACTGTTCTGCCTTATTATTATTCGACCATGCTGGTCATTTATGAACATTTGAACATCTTGGCCATGTTCTGTTATAATCTCTACCCGGCACAGCCAGAAGAGGACTGGCCACCCCACATAGCCTGGTTCCTCTCTAGGTTTCTTCCTAGGTTTTGGCTTTTCTAGGGAGTTTTTCCTAGCCACCGTGCTTCTACACCTGCATTGCTTGCTGTTTGGGGTTTTAGGCTGGGTTTCTGTACAGCACTTTGAGATATCAGCTGATGTACGAAGGGCTATATAAATAAATTTGATTTGATTTGATTTTGATTTGAT
>NW_027000880.1:0-8145 GCF_036934945.1 Oncorhynchus masou masou
CGAAGAGAGGGAGGTCTGACTGGGAACAGGGAGGGAGGGAAGAGAGAGGGGTGGGGGTGACTGGAGACAGGGAGGGAGGGAAGAGAGAGGGGGGTGGGTGACTGAGACAGGGAGGGAGGGAAGAGAGAGGGGGTGGGGGGTGACTGGAGACAGGGAGGAGGGAAGAGAGGGGGGTGGGTCTGACTGGGAACAGGGAGGGAAGGAAGAGAGGAGGGTGGGTGTGGCTGGGGACAGGGAGGGAGGGAAAAGAGAGAGGGGGGTGGGTCTGACTGGGGAACAGGGAGGGAGGGAAGATAGAGGGGGTGGGGTGTGACGGGACAGGGAGGGAGGGAAGAGAGAGGGGGGGTGGGTCTGACTGGGAACAGGGAGGGAAGGAAGTGGGAGGAGGGTGGGTGTGGCTGGACAGGAAGGGAGGGAAGAGAGAGGGGGTGGGGGGGTGACTGGAGACAGGGAGGGAGGGAAGAGAGAGGGGGGTGGGTCTGACTGGGGAACAGGAGGGGAGGGAAGAGAGGAGGGTGGGGTGTGGCTGGGGACAGGGAGGGAGGGAAAAGAGAGAGGGGGTGGGTCTGACTGGGAACAGGGAGGGAGGGAAGATAGAGGGGGTGGGTGTGACGGGACAGGGAGGGAGGGAAGAGAGAGGGGGTGGGTCTGACTGGGAACAGGGAGGGAAGGAGAGGAGGGTGGGTGTGGCTGGGGACAGGGAGGGAGGGTAGAGAGAGGGGGGTGGGTGTGACTGGGAACAGGGAGGAGGAAGAGAGGAGGGTGGGTGTGACTGGGAACAGGGGAGGGAGGGAAGAGAGGGGGAGGGTGGGTGGGTGTGACTGGGAACAGGGAGGGAGGGAAGAGAGAGGGAGGGTGTGACTGGGAACATGGAGGGAGGGAAGAGAGGAGGTGGGTGTCACTGGGAACAGGGAGGGAGGGAAGAGAAGGGGTGGGTGTGACTGGAGACAGGGAGGAGGGAAGAGAGAGGGGGTGGGTCTGACTGGGAACAGGGAGGGAGGGAAGATAGAGGGGTGGGTGTGACGGGACAGGAGGGAGGGAAGAGAGAGGGGGGGTGGGTCTGGACTGGGAACAGGGAGGGGGAAGAGAGGAGGGTGGGTGTGGCTGGGGACAGGGAGGGAGGGTAGAGAGAGGGGGTGGGTCTGACTGGGAACAGGGAGGAAGGAAGAGAGGAGGGTGGGTGGCTGGGGACAGGAGGGAGGGTAGAGAGAGGGGGGTGGTGTGACTGGGAACAGGGAGGGAGGGAAGAGAGAGGGTGGGTGGACTGGGAACAGGGAGGGAGGGAAGAGAGGGGAGGGTGGGTGGGGTGACTGGGAACAGGGAGGGAGGGAAGAGAGGAGGGTGGGTGTGACTGGGGACAGGGAGGGAGGGTAGAGAGGGGGTGGGTCTGACTGGGAACAGGGAGGGAGGGAAGATAGAGGGGGTGGGTGTGACGGGACAGGGAGGAGGGAAGAGAGAGGGGGTGGGTCTGACTGGGAACAGGGAGGGGGGGAAGAGAGGAGGGTGGGTGTGACGGGACAGGGAGGGAGGGAGGGAAGAGAGAGGGGGTGGGTGTGACGGGACAGTGAGGGAGGGACGAGAGAGGGGGTGGGGTCTGACTGGGAACAGGGAGTGAGGGAAGATAGGAGGGTGGGTGTGACTGGGGACAGGGAGGGAGGGAAGAGAAGGGGTGGGTGTGACTGGAAACAGGGAGGGAGGGAAGAGAGGGGGTGGGTGTGACTGGGAACAGGGAGAGAGAGAATAGAGGGGGTGGGTGTGACTGGGGACAGGGAGGGAGGGAAGAGAGGTGGTGGGTCTGACTGGGAACAGGGAGGGAGGGAAGAGAGAGGAGGGTGGGTGTGACTGGGAACAGGGAGGGAGGAAGAGAGAGGGGGTGGGGTGTGACTGGGAACAGGGAGAGAGGGAAAAGAGGGGTGGGTGTGACTGGGAACAGGGAGGGAGGGAATAGAGGGGGTGGGTGTGACTGGGGACAGGGAGGGAGGGAAGAGAGGTGGTGGGTCTGACTGGAAACAGGGAGGGAGGGAAGAGAGAGGAGGGTGGGTGTGACGGAACAGGGAGAGAGAGAATAGAGGGGGTGGGTGTGACTGGGGACAGGGAGGGAGGGAAGAGAGGTGGTGGGTCTGACTGGGAACAGGGAGGGAGGGAAGAGAGAGGAGGGTGGTGGGTGACTGGGAACAGGGAGGGAGGGAAGAGAGAGGGGGTGGGTGTGACTGGGAACAGGGAGGGAGGGAAGAGAGGGGAGGGTGGGTGTGACTGGGAACAGGGAGGGAGGGAAGAGAGGGGGTGGGTGGGACTGGGGACAGGGAGGGAGGGCAAAGAGGGGGTGGGTGTGACTGGGGACAGGGAGGGAGGAAGAGAGGGGAGGGTGGGTGTGACTGGGAACAGGGAGGGAGGGAAGATAGAGGAGGGTGGGTCTGACTGGGAACAGGGAGGGGAGGGAAGAGAGAGGGGTGTGACTGGGGACAGGGAGGGAGGGAAGAGCGAGGGGGTGGGTGTGACTGGGAACAGGGAGAGAGGAAGAGAGGGGGAGGGTGACTGGGAACAGGGGAGGGAGGAAGAGAGGGGGTGGGTCTGGACTGGGAACAGGGAGGGAGGGAAGAGAGAGGAGGTTGGGTGTGACTGGGGACAGGGAGGGAGGGAAGAGAGGGGAGGGTGGGGTGACTGGGAACAGGGAGGGAGGGAGGGGTGGGGGACTGGGGACAGGGAGGGAGGAAGAGCGAGGGGGTGGGTGTGACTGGGGACAGGGAGGGAGGGAAGAGCGAGGGGTGGGTGTGACTGGGAACAGGGAGAGAGGGAATAGAGGGGGTGGGGTGTGACTGGGGACAGGGAGGGAGGGAAGAGAGGGGAGGGGTGGGGTGTGACTGGGGAACAGGGAGGGAGGGAGGGGAGGGTGGGTGTGACTGGGGACAGGGAGGGAGGGAAGAGCGAGGGGTGGTGTGACTAGGACAGGGAGGGAGGGAAGAGCGAGGGGGTGGGGTGACTGGGAACAGGGAGAGAGGAATAGAGGGGGTGTGGGTGTGACTGGGGACAGGGAGGGAGGTTGAGAGAGGCGGTGGGGGGACTGGGAACAGGAGGGAGGGAAGAGAGGAGGGTGGGGTGTGACTGGGAACAGGGAGGGAGGAAGAGAGGGAGGTGGGGGTGTGACTGGGAACAGGGAGGGAGGGAAGAGAGGAGGGGGTGTGGACTGGGAACAGGGAGGAGGGAGGGAGGGTGGGTGTGACTGGGGACAGGGAGGGAGGGAAGAGAGGGGGGTGGGGTGTCACTGGGAACAGGGAGGGAGGGAAGAGCGAGGGGGTGGGTGTGACTGGGAACAGGGAGAGAGGGAAAGAGGGGGAGGGTGTGACTGGGGACAGGGAGGGAGGGAAGAGCGAGGGGGTGGTGACTGGGAACAGGGAGAGAGGGAAGAGAGGGGGAGGGTGACTGGGGACAGGGAGGGAGGGAAGAGAGGGGGTGGGTCTGACTGGGAACAGGGAGGGAGGGAAGAGAGAGGAGGGTGGGTGTGACTGGGAACAGGGAGGGAGGGAAGAGAGAGGGGGTGGGGTGTGACTGGGAACAGGGAGGGAGGGAAGAGAGGGAGGGTGGGGGTGACTGGGGAACAGGGAGGGAGGGAAGAGAGGGGGTGGGTGTGACTGGGGACAGGGAGGGAGGGAAAAGAGGGGGTGGGTGTGACTGGGGACAGGGAGGGAGGGTTGAGAGAGGGGGTGGGGTGACTGGGAACAGGGAGGGAGGGAAGAGAGGAGGGTGGGTGTGACTGGGAACAGGGAGGGAGGGAAGAGAGGGGAGGGTGGGTGTGACTGGGGACAGGGAGGGAGGGAAAAAGGGGGTGGGTGTGACTGGGGACAGGGAGGGAGGGTTGAGAGAGGGGGTGTGACTGGGAACAGGGAGGGAGGGAAGAGAGGAGGGTGGGTGTGACTGGGAACAGGAGGGAGGGAAGAGAGGGGAGGGTGGGTGTGACTGGGAACAGGGAGAGAGGGAAAAGAGAGGAGGGTGGGTGTGACTGGGAACAGGGAGGGAGGGAGGGGAGGGTGGGTGATGATAAACAGGGAGGAGGGAAGAGTGGGAGGGGGGTGTGACTGGGAACAGGGAGGGAGGGAGGGAGGGTGGGGTGTGACTGGGGACAGGGAGGGAGGGAGATTGTGTGGGGTGTGACTGGGAACAGGGAGGGAGGGAGGGGAGGGTGGGTGTGACTGGGAACAGGGAGGGAGGGAAGAGAGGAGGGGTGTGTGACTGGGAACAGGGAGGGAGGGAGGGGAGGGTGGGTGTGACTGGGAACAGGGAGAGAGGGAAGAGATAGTGGGTGGGTCTGACTGGGAACAGGGAGGGAGGGAAGTTAGAGGAGGGTGGGTGTGACTGGAAACAGGGAGGGAGGGCAGAGAGGAGGGTGGGTGTGACTGGAAACAGGGAGGGAGGGCAGAGAGGAGGGTGGGTGTGACTGGGAACAGGGAGGGAGGGCAGAGAGGAGGGTGGGTGTGACTGGGAACAGGGAGGGAGGGAAGAGAGGAGAGGGTGAGTGTGACTGGGGACAGGGAGGGAGGGTTGAGAGAGGGGGTGGGTGTGACTGGGAACAGGGAGGGAGGGAAGAGATAGTGGGTGGGGTCTTACCGGGTACAGGGAGGGAGGGAAGTTAGAGGAGGGTGGGTGTGACTGGAAACAGGGAGGGAGGGCAGAGAGGAGGGTGGGTGTGACTGGGAACAGGAGGAGGGAAGAGAGGAGAGGGTGAGTGTGACTGGGGACAGGGAGGAGGGGGTTGAGAGAGGGGGTGGGTGTGACTGGGAACAGGGAGGGAGGGAAGAGAGGAGGGTGGGTGTGACTGGGAACAGGTAGGGAGGGAAGAGAGGGAGGGTGGGGTGTGACTGGGAACAGGGAGGGAGGGAAGAGATAGTGGGTGGGGGTGTGACTGGGAACAGGGAGGGAGGGAGGGAGGGGGTGTGACTGGGAACAGGGAGGGAGGGCAGAGAGGAGGGTGGGTGTGACTGGGAACAGGGTGGGAGGGAAGAGAGGGGGTGGGTGTGACTGGGAACAGGGAGAGAGGGAAAAGAGGGGGTGGGTGTGACTGGGGACAGGGAGGGAGGAAGAGAGGGGGTGGGGTGTCACTGGGAACAGGGAGGGAGGGAAGAGAGAGGAGGGTGGGTGTGACTGGGGACAGGGAGGGAGGGAAGAGAGAGGGGGTGGGTCTGACTGGGGACAGGGAGGGAGGGAAGAGAGAGGGGGTGGGTCTGACTGTGAACAGGGAGGGAGGGAAGAGAGAGGGAGGGTGGTGTGACTGGGGACAGGGAGGGAGGGAAGAGAGGGGTGGGTGTGACTGGGAACAGGGAGGGAGGGAAGATAGAGGAGGGTGGGTCTGACTGGGGAACAGGGAGGGAGGGAAGAGAGAGGGGGTGGGTGTGACTGGGGACAGGGAGGGAGGGAAGAGCGAGGGGTGGGTGTGACTGGGAACAGGGAGAGAGGGAAGAGAGGGGGAGGTGTGACTGGGAAACAGGGAGGGAGGGAAGAGAGAGGTGGGTCTGACTGGGAACAGGGAGGGAGGGAAGAGAGAGGAGGTTGGGTGACTGGGAACAGGGAGGGAGGGAAGAGAGAGGGGGGGGTGTGACTGGGGACAGGGAGGGAGGGAAGAGAGGGGAGGGTGGGTGTGACTGGGAACAGGGAGGGAGGGAGGGGAGGGTGGGTGTGACTGGGGACAGGGAGGGAGGGAAGAGCGAGGGGTGGGTGTGACTGGGGACAGGGAGGGAGGGAAGAGCGAGGGGGTGGGTGTGACTGGGAACAGGGAGAGAGGGAATAGAGGGGGTGGGTGTGACTGGGGACAGGGAGGGAGGGTTGAGAGAGGCGGTGGGTGTGACTGGGAACAGGGAGGGAGGGAAGAGAGGAGGGTGGGGTGTGACTGGGAACAGGGAGGGAGGGAAGAGAGGGGGAGGGTGGGTGTGACTGGGAACAGGGAGGGAGGGAAGAGAGGAGGGGGTGTGACTGGGAACAGGGAGGGAGGGAGGGAGGGTGGGGTGACTGGGGACAGGGAGGGAGGGAAGAGAGGGGGTGGGTGTCACTGGGAACAGGGAGGGAGGGAAGAGCGAGGGGGTGGGTGTGACTGGGAACAGGGAGAGAGGGAAAAGAGGGGGGGGTGTGACTGGGGACAGGGAGGGAGGGAAGAGCGAGGGGGTGGGGTGTGACTGGGAACAGGGAGAGAGGGAAGAGAGGGGGAGGTGTGACTGGGGACAGGGAGGGAGGGAAGAGAGGGGGTGGGTCTGACTGGGAACAGGGAGGGAGGGAAGAGAGAGGAGGGTGGGTGTGACTGGGAACAGGGAGGAGGGAAGAGAGAGGGGGTGGGTGTGACTGGGAACAGGGAGGGAGGGAAGAGAGGGGAGGGTGGGTGTGACTGGGAACAGGGAGGAGGGAAGAGAGGGGGTGGGTGTGACTGGGGACAGGGAGGGAGGGAAAAGAGGGGGTGGTGACTGGGGACAGGGAGGAGGGTTGAGAGAGGGGGTGGGTGTGACTGGGAACAGGGAGGGAGGGAAGAGAGGAGGGTGGGTGACTGGGAACAGGGGAGGGAGGGAAGAGAGGGAGGGTGGGTGTGACTGGGGACAGGGAGGAGGGAAAAGAGGGGGTGGGTGTGACTGGGGACAGGGAGGGAGGGTTGAGAGAGGGGGTGGGTGTGACTGGGAACAGGGAGGGAGGGAAGAGAGGAGGGTGGGTGTGACTGGGAACAGGGAGGGAGGGAAGAGAGGGGGAGGGTGGGGTGACTGGGAACAGGGAGAGAGGGAAAAGAGAGGAGGGTGGGTCTGACTGGGAACAGGGGAGGGAGGGAAGAGATTGTGGTGGGTGTGACTGGGAACAGGGAGGGAGGGAGGGAGGGAGGGTGGGGTGTGACTGGGAACAGGGAGGGAGGGAAGAGTGGAGGGGGTGTGACTGGGAACAGGGAGGGAGGGAGGGGAGGGTGGGTGTGACTGGGGACAGGGAGGGAGGGAAGAGATTGTGGGTGGGTGTGACTGGGAACAGGGAGGGAGGGAGGGGAGGGTGGGTGTGACTGGGAACAGGGAGGGAGGGAGGGGGAGGGTGGGTGTGGCTGGGGACAGGAGGGAGGGAAGAGAGGGGGTGGGTGTGACTGGGAACAGGGAGGGAGGGAAGAGATAGTGGGTGGGTCTGACTGGGAACAGTGGGGAGGGAGGGAAGTTAGAGGAGGGTGGGTGTGACTGGAAACAGGGAGGGAGGGCAGAGAGGAGGGTGGGTGTGACTGGAAACAGGGAGGGAGGGCAGAGAGGAGGGTGGGTGTGACTGGGAACAGGGAGGGAGGGAAGAGAGGAGAGGGTGAGTGTGACTGGGGACAGGGAGGGAGGGTTGAGAGAGGGGGTGGGTGTGACTGGGAACAGGGAGGGAGGGAAGAGATAGTGGGTGGGTCTTACCGGGTACAGGGAGGGAGGGAAGTTAGAGGAGGGTGGGTGTGACTGAAACAGGGAGGGAGGGCAGAGAGGAGGGTGGGTGTGACTGGGAACAGGGAGGGAGGGAGGAGAGGAGAGGGTGAGTGGACTGGGGACAGGGAGGGAGGGGTTGAGAGAGGGGGTGGGTGTGACTGGGAACAGGGAGGGAGGGAAGAGAGGAGGGTGGGTGTGACTGGGAACAGGTAGGGAGGGAAGAGAGGGGGAGGGTGGGTGTGACTGGGAACAGGGAGGGAGGGAAGAGATAGTGGGTGGGTGTGACTGGGAACAGGGAGGGAGGGAGGGGAGGGGGGTGTGACTGGGAACAGGGAGGGAGGGCAGAGAGGAGGGTGGGTGTGACTGGGAACAGGGTGGGAGGGAAGAGAGGGGGTGGGTGTGACTGGGAACAGGGAGAGAGGGAAAAGAGGGGGGGTGGACTGGGGACAGGGAGGGAGGAAGAGAGGGGGTGGGTGTCACTGGGGAACAGGGAGGGAGGGAAGAGAGAGGAGGGTGGGTGTGACTGGGGACAGGGAGGGAGGGAAGAGAGAGGGGGTGGGTCTGACTGGGGACAGGGAGGAGGGAAGAGAGAGGGGGTGGGTCTGACTGTGAACAGGGAGGGAGGGAAGAGAGAGGAGGGTGGTGTGACTGGGGACAGGGAGGGAGGGAAGAGAGGGGGGTGGGTGTGACTGGGAACAGGGAGGGAGGGAAGAGAGAGAGGGAGGGTGTGACTGGGAACAGGGAG
>NW_027000881.1:5000-8145 GCF_036934945.1 Oncorhynchus masou masou
TAATGCTTTAAAAACACACTCTTGATTAATGCTTGATAACACACTTGATAAATGCTTGATAACACACTTTTGATAAATGCTTGAAAACACACTCTTGATAAATGCTAGATAACACACTCTTGATAAATGCTTTAAAACACACTCTTGATAAATGCTAGATAACACACTTTTGATAAATGCTTGAAAACACACTCTTGATAAATGCTAGATAACACACTTGATAAATGCTTTAAAACACACTCTTGATAAATGCTAGATAACACTCTTGATAAATGCTAGATAACACACTCTTGATAAATGCTTGATAACACACTTTTGATAAATGCTTGAAAACACACTCTTGATAAATGCTAGATAACACACTCTTGATAAATGCTTTAAAACACACTCTTGATAAATGCTAGATAACACACTTTTGATAAATGCTTGAAAACACACTCTTGATTAATGCTTTAATAACACTCTTGATTAATGCTTTAATAACACTCTTGATTAATGCTTTAATAACACTCTTGATTAATGCTTTAAGAACACACTCTTGATTAATGCTTTAAAAACACACTCTTGATTAATGCTTTAAAAACACACTCTTGGTAAATGCTTGATAACACACTCTTGATAAATGCTTGATAACACACTCTTGATAAATGCTTGAAAACACACTCTTGATAAATGCTTGATAACACACTTTTGATAAATGCTAGATAACACACTCTTGATAAATGCTAGATAACACACTCTTGATAAATGCTTTAAAACACACTCTTGATAAATGCTAGATAACACACTCTTGATAAATGCTTGATAACACACTCTTGATTAATGCTTTATAAGGTAGCACATGGTCATTGGGATAGGGTTGTGCCTGCTGTGAACATGATAACCTACTGTTGTGTTTCAATACTTCATTGGCTCAAATATCGCTCATAGTACAATTGCACATGTCCGGGGTTGTGTTCTCATGATGGTGTTTGTGTGAAGCAGGACTCCCCTGTGACTGGGTAGGTCTCAGTCTATTCAACCCTAAAGCCTTTTTACACTTGACCCTCAAGGGCCGTCATTATGGCGTGTAAAGAGCCTTGTGGTTTGTACCTACGTGAAAAGTACAGTGTCCCAACACATCCTTGGGGCGGCAGTGTAGCCTAGTGGTTAGAGCATTGGACTCGTAACCGAAAGGTTGCAAGTTCAAATCCCCGAGCTGACAAGGTACAAAATCTGTCGTTCTGCCCCTGAACAGGCAGTTAGCCCACTGTTCCTAGGCCGTCATTGAAAATAAGAATTTGTTCTTAACTGACTTGCCTGGTTAAATAAAGGTAAAATAAAAAAAAATTAAAAAATCCTGGGTCGCAGTGGGTTTCTCTCACGTTTCTGTCCGTTCACAAATACACCATTTTGTTACAGCAGTCTGCACTGATTTAAGGCAACAGTGTTTCTCTCTCTCCCGCTCTGTCTCTCCCTCTTTCTCTCCCCCACCCCCCTCTCGCTCACTCTGTAATCCTGCTGTTGACACTTAAATAAAGTGCTAACTAACTGTTAGCATGCCATCGTTGACGTTAGTTTGAAAGCTGAACATCCGATGTATTTGTTTTGTATCCCCAGGTGTGCAGGCCTAGCCAAACAGACTGAGCTCAATGACTTTCTACTAGAAGTGTCAAAGTAAGATTGTCTCAATGACTTTTCATTCATTTAGAAATGTGACACTTATGTCTTGTAGCACATATACTAATGTCGGATTTGAACTTGATCACTCTTTTGTCGCAGAGAATTTTCCTGGGGGGGGCAGTTGACTAGGTTTTAACTCCAATCCTGTTCCTGGAGAGATACCCTCCTGTAGGTTTTAACTCCAACCCTGTTCCTGGAGAGATACCCTCCTGTAGGTTTTAACTCCAACCCTGTTCCTGGAGAGATACCCTCCTGTAGGTTTTAACTCCAACCCTGTTCCTGGAGAGATACCCTCCTGTAGGTTTTAACTCCAACCCTGTTCCTGGAGAGATACCCTCCTGTAGGTTTTAACTACAACCCTGTTCCTGGAGAGAGAGACCCTCCTGTAGGTTTTAATTCCAACCCTGTTCCTTGAGGGAGACCCTCCTGTAGGTTTTAACTCCATCCTTGAGAAGAACTGAAACAGAAGAAGTGAAACATTTAACATTTCATTCATCTATTTCAGTAGTTCTGGCCTATCAAATCACTGTCTTGCACAAATCAATGAACCGTCATCCAGCTTCATGGTTCGAAAGAGGAGCGTAATTCCAGTGCCTATAATAGGCCGACAGTATAGGCCGTCCAATCACGGATAGACCTACAATCCTATACTTAAGATTAATACCCTCCCAGCTGTCGGGACCACCATTGTTATCCTTTATTTAACAAGGCAAGTTAAGAACAAAGTCTTATTTACAATGAAGGCCAACACGGGCCCAACACGGCCCAACACGGGCCCAACACGGGCCCAGCCCAGGGCCCAACCCGGACAACGCCGGGCCCAACCCGGACAGCGCTGGGCCAATTGTGAGCTGCCTTATGGGACTCCCAATCACAGCCAGTTGCGATACATCCTGGATTCGAACCAGGGTGTCTGTAGTGATGCCTCAAGCACTGAGACGGTGTGCCTTAGACCGCTGCGCCACTCGGGAGCTATTGGACAGGTATAAATTGTAAAAAATAAATTGCTGTTTGGGTCATGGGGTGGGGGCATTCCAATGAGTTGGGTCCGAGCCGGTTGGAACCCAATCTGTAGTATTTATACCCAGCTTAAGGTACAATGTAGGTACAGTACTGTTTTGTATAGCCTACAAACACCGCTTCCAGCTACCTCCTGGATTGTAAATATTTTATATTCATTCAATACCCTTATCAATCATCTATACCCTTATCAATCATCTATACCCTTATCAATCATACCCTTATCAATCATCTATACCCTTATCAATCATCTATATCCTTATCAATCATCGATACCCTTATCAATCATCTATACCATTATCAATCATCTATACCCTTATCAATCATCTATACCCTTATCAATCATACCCTTATCAATCATCTATACCCTTATCAATCAAACCCTTATCAATCATCTATACCCTTATCAATCATCTATATCCTTATCAATCATCTATACCCTTATCAATAATCTATAACCTTG
>NW_027000882.1:0-8143 GCF_036934945.1 Oncorhynchus masou masou
CAATGTAACTCACCCCTACTGTCCCCAATGTAAATCACCCTAGTGTCCCCAATGTAACTCACCCTACTGTCCCCAATGTAACTCACCCTACTGTCCCCAATGTAACTCACCCTACTGTCCCCAATGTAACTCACCCTAGTGTCCCCAATGTAACTCACCCTAGTGTCCCCAATGTAACTCACCCTAGTGTCCCCAATGTAAATCACCCTAGTGTCCCCAATGTAACTCACCCTACTGTCCCGAATGTAACTCACCCTACTGTCCCCAATGTAAATCACCCTAGTGTCCCCAATGTAACTCACCCTACTGTCCCCAATGTAACTCACCCTACTGTCCCCAATGTAACTCACCCTAGTGTCCCCAATGTAACTCACCCTACTGTCCCCAATGTAACTCACCCTACTGTCCCCAATGTAACTCAACCTAGTGTCCCCAATGTAACTCACCCTACTGTCCCCAATGTAAATCACCCTAGTGTCCCCAATGTAACTCACCCTACTGTCCCCAATGTAACTCACCCTACTGTCCCCAATGTAACTCACCCTAGTGTCCCCAATGTAACTCACTCTAGTGTCCCCAATGTAACTCACCACTATGTGTCCCCAATGTAACTCACCCTACTGTCCCTAATGTAACTCACTCAGTGTCCCCAATGTAACTCACCCTACTGTCCCCAATGTAACTCACCTACTGTCCTTAATGTAACTCACCCTACTGTCCCCAATGTAACTCACCCTACTGTCCCCAATGTAACTCACCCCACTGTCCCCAATGTAACTCACCCCACTGTCCCCAATGTAACTCACCCCACGTGTCCCCTTAATGTAACCCAACCCTAATGTCCCCAATGTAACTCAACCTAATGTCCCCAATGTAACTCACCCTAGTGTCCCCAATGTAACTCACCCCAGTGTCCCCAATGTAACTCACCCTAGTGTCCCCAAATGTAACTCACCCTACTGTCCCCAATGTAACTCACCCTAGTGTCCCCAATGTAACTCACCCTACTGTCCCCAATGTAACTCACCCTAGTGTCCCCAATGTAACTCACCCTAGTGTCCCCAATGTAACTCACCGTAGTGTCCCCAATGTAACTCACCCTAGTGTCCCCAATGTAACTCACCCTAGTGTCCCCAATGTAACTCACCCTAGTGTCCCCAATGTAACTCACCCCACTGTCCCCAATGTAACTCACCCTACTGTCCCCAATGTAACTCACCCTACTGTCCCCAATGTAACTCACCCTAGTGTCCCCAATGTAACTCACCCTAGTGTCCCCAATGTAACTCACCCCACTGTCCCCAATGTAACTCACCGTACTGTCCCCAATGTAACTCAACCTAATGTCCCCAATGTGACTCAACCTAGTGTCCCCAATGTAAGGCCTTGTGGTAGCCACTCATCCCCTCCCAGGGGCGCGGTAGCCACTCATCCCCTCCCAGGGGCCTTGTGGTAGCCACTCATCCCCTCCCAGGGGCCTTGCGGTAGCCACTCATCCCCTCCCAGGGGCCTTGCGGTAGCCACTCATCCCCGTCCCAGGGGCCTTGCGGTAGCCACTCATCCCCTCCAGAGGCCTTGAGTATCCACTCATCCCTCCCAGGGGCCTTGCGGTAGCCACTCATCCCCTCCCAGGGGCCTTGCGGTAGCCACTCATCCCCTCCCAGGGGCCTTGCGGTAGCCACTCATCCCCTCCCAGGGGCCTTCATGTAGCCACTCATCCCCTCCCAGGGGCCTTGCGGTAGCCACTCATCCCCTCCCAGGGGCCTTGCGGTAGCCACTCATCCCCTCCCAGGGGCCTTGCGGTAGCCACTCATCCCCCCAGGGGCCTTGCAGTAGCCACTCATCCCCCCCCAGGGGCCTTGCGGTAGCCACTCATCCCCTCCCAGGGGCCTTGCGGTAGCCACTCATCCCCGCCCAGGGGCCTTGCGGTAGCCACTCATCCCCTCCCCAGGGCCTTGCGGTAGCCACTCATCCCCTCCCAAGGGCCTTGCGGTAGCCACTCATCCCCTCCCCCAAGGGCCTTGCGGTAGCCACTCATCCCCTCCCCAGGGGCCTTGCGGTAGCCACTCATCCCCTCCCAGGGGACTTGCGGTAGCCACTCATCCCCTCCCAGGGACCTTGCGGTAGCCACTCATCCCCTCCCAGGGGCCTTGCGGTAGCCACTCATCCCCTCACAGGGGCCTTGCGGTAGCCACTCATCCCCTCCCAGGGGCCTTGCGGTAGCCACTCATCCCCTCCCAGGGGCCTTGCGGTAGCCACTCATCCCCTCCCAGGGCCTTGCGTTAGCCACTCATCCCCTCCCAGGGGCCTTGCGGTAGCCACTCATCCCCTCCCAGGGGCCTTGCGGTAGCCACTCATCCCCTCCCAGGGGCCTTGCGGTAGCCACTCATCCCCTCCCAGGGGCCTAGCGGTAGCCACTCATCCCCTCCCAGGGGCCTTGCGGTAGCCACTCATCCCCTCCCAGGGGCCTTGCGGTAGCCACTCATCCCCTCCCAGGCCTTGCGGTACCATCATCCTCCCAGGGCCTTGGTAGCCACTCATCCCCTCCCAGGGGCCTTGCGGTAGCCACTCATCCCCTCACAGGGGCCTTGCGGTAGCCACTCATCCCCGTCCAGGGGCCTTGAGGTATCCACTCATCCCCTCCCAGGGGACCTTAGCGGTAGCCACTCATCCCCTCCCAGGGGCCTTGCGGTAGCCACTCATCCCCTCCCAGGGGCCTTGCGGTAGCCACTCATCCCCTCCCAGGGGCCTTGCGGTAGCCACTCATCCCCCCAAGGGGCCTTGCGTAGCCACTCATCCCCCCCAGAGGCCTTGTGGTAGCCACTCATCCCCCCCAGGGGCCTTACGGTAGCCACTCATCCCCTCCCCCAGGGGCCTTGCGGTAGCCACTCATCCCCTCCCAGGGGCCTTGCGGTAGCCACTCATCCCCTCCCAGGGGCCTTGCGGTAGCCACTCATCCCCTCCCAGGGGCCTTGCGGTAGCCACTCATCCCCTCCCAGGGGCCTTGCGGTAGCCACTCATCCCCTCCCAGGGGCCTTGCGGTAGCCACTCATCCCCTCCCAGGGGCCTTGCGGTAGCCACTCATCCCCTCCCAAGGGGCCTTGCGGTAGCCACTCATCCCCCCCAGGGGCCTTGCGGTAGCCACTCATCCCCTCCCAAGGGCCTTGCGGTAGCCACTCATCCCTCCCCAGGGGCCTTGCGGTAGCCTCTCATCCCCTCCCAGGGGCCTTGCGGTAGCCACTCATCCCCTCCCAGGGGCCTTGCTACACTCTGCAGCGGAGTACATGATCCAGAGCTGCAACTGGGTTTGAAAGGGCGACCTTGTACTTATAGGTTGAGATCCTTATACCTGAGCCACAGAGGGTCAAGCTCTCTCTTCGCAATAGACATTTCCAGTAAGGTACAACAAATGAGGATCACACTCACAACCTAGTGGAGTAAGGCAGGGACTTAACCACAAACCCACTAACTTCTTCATATTTCACACACTTCTCTTTGTATGGTTGATGTTGAGAATTGTGGAAACATACAGAAAGCACCAGAGGTAAGATCTGAGCCCACAACCTAGTGGATGGACGGCAGGGATTCAACCCCTGAACCGACTTCAGTTCACTGTGTAAGATGCGTTGATTACTACCCTATCTCTACTGACCATGAGGACAGGAGATACATTCAGTGGGTTGGAGATGAGTTGGGTTATTCATCTGTGTCTCACCTTGAGATCTGACTTTAGTATGGTAGGAGGGATAAACTCACATAAACAGTCATACAGAGAGAGAGAGAGAGAGGAAAAGCAATGAGAGAGAGAGAGGGAGAAAAGCAATGAGAGAGAGAGAGAGAGAGGAGAAAAGCAATGAGAGAGAGAGAAGGAGAAAAGCAATGAGAGAGAGAGAGAAGGAGAAAAGCAATGAGAGAGAAGGAGAAAAGCAATGAGAGAGAGAGAAGGAGAAAAGCAATGAGAGAGAGAGAAGGAGAAAAGCAATGAGAGAGAGAGAGAAGGAGAAAAGCAATGAGAGCGAGAGAGAGAGAGAAGGAGAAAAGCAATGAGAGAGAGAGAGAGAGAAGGAGAAAAGCAATGAGAGAGAGAGAGAGAGAGAGTGAAGGAGAAAGGGAAGAGAGAGAGAGAGGATAAAGCAACGAGAGAGAGAGAAGGAGAAAAGGAATGAGAGAGAGAGGAGAAAAGCAACAAGAGAGAGAGCGAGAGAAGTAGAAAAGCAATGAGAGAGAGAGAAGAGAAAAGCAACGAGAGAGAGAGAGGAGAAAAGCAATGAGAGAGAGAGAGAGAGAGCAAGAGAGAGAGAGAGAAAAGGAGAAAGAGCGAGAGAGAGAGAGAGAGTGAAGGAGAAAGCAATGAGAGAGAGAAGGAGAAAAGCAATGAGAGAGAGAGAGGAGAAAAGCAATGAGAGAGAGAGAGAAGGAGAAAAGCAATGAGAGAGAGAGAGAGAATGAGAAAAGCAATGAGAGAGAGAGAGAAGGAGAAAAGCAATGAGAGAGAGAGAGAGAATGAGAAAAGCAATGAGAGAGAGAGAGAAGGAGAAAAGCAATGAGAGAGAGAGAGAGAGGAGAAAAGCAATGAGAGAGAGAGAAGGAGAAAAGCAATGAGAGAGAGCGAGAGAGAGAGTGAAGGAGAAAGGGAACGAGAGAGAGAGGAGAAAAGCAACGAGAGAGAGCAAAGGAGAAAAGGAATGAGAGAGAGAGGAGAAAAGCAACGAGAGAGAGCGAAGGAGAGAGAAAAGGCGAGAGCGAGAGAAGAGAGAGAGAGAAAAGCAATGAGAGAGAGAGAAGGAGAAAAAGCAATGAGAGAGAGAGAGGAGAAAAGCAATGAGAGAGAGAGAGGAGAAAAGCAATGAGAGAGAGAGAGAGAGAAAAGCAATGAGAGAGAGAAGGAGAAAAGCAATGAGAGAGAGAGAGAAGGAGAAAAGCAATGGAGAGAGAGAAGGAGAAAAGCAATGAGAGAGAGAGAGAGAAGGAGAGAGAGAGAGAGAGAGGAGAAAAGCAATGAGAGAGAGAGAGAAGGAGAAAAGCAACGAGAGAGAGAGAAGGAGAAAAGCAATGAGAGAGAGAGAGAGAGAGAGGAGAAAAGCAATGAGAGAGAGAGTGAGAGAGAGAAGGAGAAAAGCAATGAGAGAGAGGGAGAGGGAGAAAAGCAATGAGAGAGAGAGAGGAGAAAAGCAATGAGAGAGAGAGAGGAGAAAAGCAATGAGAGAGAGAGAGAAGGAGAACAGCAATGAGAGAGAGAGAGAGAGAGAGAGAGAGAGAAGGAGAAAAGCAATGAGAGAGAGAGAGAGAGAAGGAGAAAAGCAATGAGAGAGAGTGAGAGAGAGAGTGAAGGAGAAAGGGAACGAGAGAGAGTGGAGAAAAGCAACGAGAGAGAGCGAGAGAGAGAGCGAAGGAGAAAAGGAATGAGAGAGAGAGAGAGAGAGTGAAGGAGAAAAGCAATGAGAGAGAGAGCTAAGGCGAAGTAGAAAAGGAACAAGAGAGAGAAGAGAAAAGCAACGAGAGAGGGGAGAAAAGCAACGAGAGAGAGAGAGGGAGAGCGAAGGAGAAAAGGAAGAGAGAGAGAGAGAGAGAGAGAGAGAGAGAGTGAAGGAGAAAAGCAATGAGAGAGAGAAGGAGAAAAGCAATGAGAGAGAGAAGGACAAAAGCAATGAGAGAGAGAAGGAGAAAAGCAATGAGAGAGAGAGAAGGAGAAAAGCAATGAGAGAGAGAGAGAAGGAGATAAGCAATGAGAGAGAGAGGAGGAGAAAAGCAATGAGAGAGAGAGGAGAAAAGCAATGAGAGAGAGAGAGAAGGAGAAAAGCAATGAGCGAGAGAGAGAGAGAGAGAGTGAAGGAGAAAGGGAACGAGAGAAAGGAGAAAAGCAATGAGAGAGAGCGAAGGCGAAGTAGAAAAGGAACGAGAGCGAGAGAAGAGAAAAGCAATGAGAGAGAGAAGGAGAAAAGCAATGAGAGAGAGAAGGAGAAAAGCAATGAGAGAGGAGAAAAGCAATGAGAGAGAGAGAAGAAAAGCAATGAGAGAGAGAGAAGGAGAAAAGCAATGAGAGAGAGAGAGAGAAGGAGAAAAGCAATGAGAGAGAAGGAGAAAAGCAATGAGAGAGAGAGAGAAGGAGAAAAGCAATGAGAGAGAGAGTGAGAGAGAGAAGGAGAAAAGCAATGAGAGAGAGAGAGGGGAGAAGGAGAAAAGCAATGAGAGAGAGAGGGGAGAAAAGCAATGAGAGAGAGAGAGGGGAGAAAAGCAATGAGAGAGAGAGAGGGAGAAAAGCAATGAGAGAGAGAGGAGAAAAGCAATGAGAGAGAGAGGAGAAAAGCAATGAGAGAGAGAGAGTGTGTGAAGGAGAAAAGGAACAAGACAGAGAGTGAAGGAGAAAAGGAAGAAGCGAGAGGGCTGACATGCCAAGTCTCATAAAAGCAAGGGTTATGCTCTACATTATTGCATGTTACTGTCATCATATGCGTGAAATTTGAAAGTATACTTCAGCTGGTCTTCTTTCTCCCCAGTCAGAGGAAATGTGGAATAAATGTTGCGCTCTCTGCTGTTATACATGGGGGCTCATCTTGTAGAGAACTGGAATTCACAGAGAGCTGTCAATCACATGTATGGATCCTAAAGTTGTTTTTTTTTACCACCAACTACTATACAAGAGGTTAACTAAATAAGATTAAATAAAGCAGGTTAAATAAAGTATGGTTAACTAAAGTAAGGTTAAGATCTAGAGAAAGAGCCTTGGAGAAAGGGTTAGTGGTCAATTTGGAATTCAGCCTATATCTTAACAGGCTGAGGAGACATGGCCATGGGATGAAGCTTCCCTTAGGTACAGATCTAGGATCAGATCACCCTCCCAAAATTCTAACCTCATCTATTAGAAGGAAAAAACACAAATCTAAACTTAGATCAGTGTTTAATGTCAACTTTATCCTACTTCCAGACAAGGGAAGGCTTGAGACATGGACCTAAATAGCTGCATCTCTCCTCGAGTAGCCTACAAGTATTTACATCCAAAATTGCAGGAGGGAATTGATATGACTTGACACATAGGTGTTACTTCCCCTCAGTTGGAAGGCACCTTGCACACACACAAAGTGTGAGAATACCTTCATAAACATTCCCAATGAACTCAGAAGGGCTGCTATGCGTTCAGCGATGGAAAAGTTCTTTAGTACCCTGTGTCTCTACTGTGTGCAGCTTGCAGCATGTTGTCAATGGTTCAGTCAGTGGTATAGTTGTGGAGTTGAAGGTTTGGCCGTGTTGATTTCCTCTCTCGTGTGTGTGTGTGTGTGTGTGTGTGTGTGCTGTGTGTGTGTGTGTGTGTGTGTGTGTGTATGTGTGTGTTTGTGTGTGTGTGTGTGTGTGTGGTTCCTATGTGAGCAAAGGCTGACTGGAGTGGCACGCAAAATTGTTCATTTTTTTTAATGAAGAACCTAAATGAGATATTTCTGGATCAGTTCTTCTCCATTGGAAACCACTGTCAGTATGGGGATTAGTGAACCTACACAGAGCTGACTGGAAGGTCCAGCTTGGACATGGTAGTCAGGCTGAAGGGACAGAAAAGGCTGGGAAAGAACTCTCTCTCTCTCTCTCTCTCTCTCTCTCTCTCTCTCTCTCTCTCTCTCTCTCTCTCTCTCTCTCTCTCTCTCTCTCTCTCTCTCTCTCTCTCTCTCTCTCTCTCTCTCTCTCTCTCTCTCTCTCTCTCTCTCTCTCTCTCTCTCTCTCTCTCTCTCTCTCTCTCTCTCTCTCTCTCTCTCTCTCTCTCTCTCTCTCTCTCTCTCTCACACACACACACACACACACACACGGGAAGGAGGAGGCATACACTCATTCATTGATACAAACGGAGGGAAAGTTGTGAAGAAAGTCACACACACAAGCACACGCACACACACACAAAAGCTCACACACACAAAAGCACACACACACACACACACACACAGAGAGAGCCTAAAATAGACATACTCACACACTCATTGACCCAAGCAGGAGAAAGGAAGGAAGAGGCATACACTCATTCATTGATACAAACGGAGGGAGAGTTGTGAAGAAAGTCACACACACACAAGCACACACACACACACACACACAGAGAGAGAGCCTAAAATAGGCATACTCACATACTACTCACACACTCATTGACCCAATCAGGAGAAAG
>NW_027000883.1:0-8143 GCF_036934945.1 Oncorhynchus masou masou
TATGCCACTTTGTTTACATACTCATCTCATATGTATATACTGTACTCGATACCATCTATTGCATCTTGCCTATGCCGCTCTGTACCATCACTCATTCATATATCTTTATGTACATATTCTTTATCCCTTTACACTTGTGTGTATAAGGTAGTAGTTTTGGAAGTGTTCGTTAGATTACTTGTTGGTTATTACTGCATTGTCGGAACTAGAAGCACAAGCATTTCGCTACACTCGCATTAACATCTGCTAACCATGTGTATGTGACAAATAAAATTTGATTTGATTTTGATTTGATTTATATTTGCAACAGAGAACTATTTTTGTCATAAATGCCTGACTTTGAAAATTTGAATTTATGCAATGAATATCTGTAAAATTTGGTTTACTCCTTGCTGGTTGTTATAGCAGCAGTTTCTGTAGTATAGTGGTTATCACATTTGCTTCACACGTGAAATGTCCCCGGGCGGAAACAGTGATAATATATTTATGGAATAATTAATGTATTTGTAAAAGATAATTATTTTTCATAAATGCCATCATTTGGAAATTTGACTTTATGTAATGAATATCTGTAATATGTGGTTTACTCCTTGATGAAAATTCAAGCAGCAGTTTCTGTAGTGTTGTGGTTTGCACCGTCACTTAAAATGCTGAAAGTCCCTGGTTCAAAACTGGGCAGAAACAAAGGTAATTGACACATGCAAAAGTTGTCATATTTGTAAAAGATAATTATTTTTCATAAATGCCTTATTTTGGAAATTTGACTTTATGCAATGAATATCTGTAAAATTTGGTTTACTCCTTGATGACAATTCAAGCAGCAATTTCTGTAGTGTTGTGGTTTGCAAGATCACTTAAAATGCTCAAGGTCTCCCTGGTTTGAAACTGGGCAGAAACAGGTAATCGACACGCAAAAGTTATCGTATTTGTAATAGAGAAAAAAAAATCATAAATGTCTTATTTTGGAAATTTGACTTTATGCAATGAATATCTGTAAAATTTAATTTACTCCTTGATGACAGTTCAAGCAGCAGTTTTTCTAGTGTAGTGGTTATCACATTTGATTCACAATTGAACCAGTTGGAAACAGCGATAATTGACACATGGAATAATTGATTTATTTGTAAAAGAGATTTATTTTTCATAAGTGCCTTATTTTGGAAAGTTGAATTTATGCAATGAATATCTGTAAAATTTGGTTTACTCCATGATGACTATTCAAGCAGCAGTTTTTGTAGTGTAGTGGTTTGCATGTTTGCTTCACATGCGAAAGGTCCCTGCTTTGAAACCGGGCAGAAACAGCGATAATTGACACATGCAACAATTATTATACTTGAAAAAGAGATTTGTTTTTCATAAATGCCTTTCTTTGAAAAGTTGAATTTATGCAATGAATATCTGTAAAAATGGTTTTAGTCCTTGCTGATAACTCTAGAAGCAGTTTCTGTAGTGCAGTGGTTATGACATTAACCTCATACGCGGAATGTCCCCAGTTCGAAACTGCACGGAAGCAGTTACATGGAATAGTTATTGTATTTGAAAAATGTATTTATTTTTCATGAATGCCTTATATTTGGAAAGTTGAATTTATGCAATGAATATCTGTCAGATTTGGTTTACTCCTTGATTACAATTCAAGCAGCAGTTTCTGCAGTGTTTTGGTTTGAAAGTTAACTTCAAATACTAAAGGTCCCTGGTTTGAAACTGGGCAGAAACAGAGATAATTGACACATGCAAAGGTTTTCATATTTGTAATAGAGAAATATTTTTCATAAATGCCATATTTTGGAAATTTGACCTTATGCAATGAATATCTGTAATATTTGGTTTACTCCTTGATTACAATTCAAGCAGCAGTTTCTGTAGTGTTGTGGTTTGAAAGTTAACTTCAAATGCTCAAGGTCCCTGGTTTGAAACTGGGCAGAAACAGAGGTAATTGACACATGCAGAAGTTATCGTATTTGAAATAGAGGAATATTTTTTTCATAAATGCCTTATTTTGGAAAATAGTTTCTTTAGTGTCGTGGTTTGCACATTCACTCAAAATGCTAAAGGTCCCTGGTTTGAAACTGGGCAGAAACAGAGATAATTGACACATGCAAAAGTTATCGTATTTGTATTAGAGACATTTTTTTCATAAATGCCTTATTTTGGAATTTTGAATTTATGCAATGAATATCTGTAAAATTAGTTTTAATCCTTGATTACATTTCAAGCAGCAGTTTATGTAGTGTCGTGGTTTGTACGTTCTCTTAAAATGCAAAAGGTCCCTGTTTCGAAACTGAGCAGAAGAATTTCATCACCTACCAACCAGTAAGAATTCCATCTTTCACAGACCTGTTAGTTTTTCTTTCAGAAGCCCTCCTGTTCTCCACTCATTATCTGTATTAACTGTTTGAACTCGTTACCTGTAAAAAAGACACCTGTCCACACACTCAATCAAACAGACTCCAACCTCTCCACAATGGCCAAGACCAGAGAGCTGTGTAAAGACATCAGGGATAAAATTGTAGACCTGCACAAGCCTGGGATGGGCTACAGGACAATAGGCAAGCAGCTTGGTGAGAAGGCAACAACTGTTGGCGCAATTATTAGAAAATGGAAGAAGTTCAAGATGACGGTCAATCACCCTCGGTCTGGGGTCATATGCAAGATCTCACCTCGTGGGGCATCAATGATCATGAGGAAGGTGAGAGATCAGCCCAGAACACACGGCAGGACCTGGTCAATGACCTGAAGAGAGCTGGGACCACAGTCTCAAAGAAAACCATTAGTATCACTACGCCGTCAAATATTAAATCCTGCAGCGCACGCAAGGTCCCCTGCTCAAGCCAGCGCATGTCCAGGCCCGTCTGAAGTTTGCCAATGACCATCTGGATGATCAGGAGGAATGGGAGAAGGTCACATGGTCTGATGAGACAAAATAGAGCTTTTTTGGTTTAAACCCACTCGCGTGTTTGGAGGAAGAAGAAGGATGAGTACAACCCCAAGAACACCATCCCAACTGTGAAGCATGGTGGAAACATCATTCTGGGATGCTTTTCTGCAACGGGGACAGGACGACTGCACCGTATTGAGGGAGGATGGATGGGGGCCATGTATGGTGAGATCTGGCCAACAACCTCCTTCCCTCAGTAAGAGCATTGAAGATGGGTGGTGGCTGGGTCTTCCAGCATGACAACGACTCAAAACACACAGCCAGGGCAACTAAGGAGTGGCTCCGTAGAGAAGCATCTCAGGTCACAGGGCTAGCCAGTCTCAGACCTGAACCCAATAGAAAATCTTTGGAGGGAGGTAGAATGTCTGTATTGCCCAGTGACAGGCCTGAAAACTGGGGATCTGGAGAAGGTCTGTCAGGAGGAGGAGTGGGCCAAAAATCCCTGATGCAGTGTGTGCAAACCTGGTCAAGAACTACATGAGGAAAGCGTGTAAGTCTCTGTAATTTCAAACAAGGTTCTGTGCCAAATATTAAGTTCAGCTTTTCTGATGTATCAAATACTTATGGCATGCAATAAAATGCTAATTAATTACTTTAAAATCATACAATGTGATCTTCTGGATTTTTGTTTTAGATTCCGTCTCTCACAGTTGAAGTGTACCTATGATAAAAATTACAGACCTCTACATTCTTTGAAAGTAGGAAAACCTGCAAAATCGGCAATGTATCAAATACTTGTTCTCCCCACTGTAATTGACACATATTCGTATTTGTAATAGAGAAATATTTTTCATAAATGCCTTATTTTGGAAAATTGACTTCATGCAGTAATTATCTGTAAAATTTGTTTTACTCCTTGATGACAATTCAAGCAGCAGTTTCTGTAGTGTTGTGGTTTGCACGTTCGCTTAACAGGCGAAAGGTCCCCGGTTTCAAGCTGGGCGGAAACAGCGCTAATTGACACATGGAATAATTAATGTATTTGTAAAACATATTTATTTTTCATGAATGCCTTATTTTGGAAATTTGAATTTATGCAATGAATATCTGTAAAATGTGTTTACACCTTGATGACAATTCAAGCAGCAGTGTCTGTGGTATTGGTTTGCACGTTTGCTTCACACCGAAAGGTCACGGTTCCGAGCCGGGTGGAAACAGTGAATTGACACATGGAATGCAATGAATTATCTGTAAAATTATGTTTACTCTTTGCTGATAGTTCTCGTAGCAGGTTCTGTAGTAGTGTAGTGGTTATCATGTGCGCTTTACACGCAAAAGGTCCCAGATTTCAAGCTGGGTGGAAACAGTGCTCATTGACACATGCATTAAGTACCGTATTTGTAATATAGACATTGTTTTTGTCATAAATGCCTTATTTTGAAAATTTTAATATATGCAATGAATATCTGGAAAATTCAGTTTATTCCTTGCTGATAGTTCTCGTAGCAATTTCTGTAGTGTAGTGGTTATCACGTTTGCTTAACACGCGAAATGTACCTTGTTTCAGAGACGGGTGGAAACAGAGCTCATTGAGACATGCAATACGTCCTGTATTTGTAACAGAGAATTCCCATTTTCATGAATGCCTCCCATTCTGTGAATTCAATTCCATGCAATGAATATCAGTAAAATTCAGTTTACTCCTTGCTGATAATTCATGCAGGAGTGTCTGTAGTGTAGTGGTTACTATGTTTGCTAAGTATGCGAAAGGTCCCGGTTTGAAACCTGTTGGAAACAGCACTCATTGACGCATAAAATATTTAACATATTTCTAACAGAGAATACATTTTTATAGAAATGCCCCCAACTTTGCATAGTTTTCATAAATGCCCCCGATTCAAAACAGTGCTCTTTGACACATGCAATTATTACTGAGTTTGTAACACAGAATTTTCATAAATGCCTTATTTTGGAAATTCGAACACACGTGCATTGAATATCATAAATTCGGTTTATTCCTTGCTGATAGTTGGAGCAGCAGTTTCTGTAGTGTAATGGTTATCACGTTGCTTGGCAGTGTCTCTCAATCCCCTGGCATTAACTGACAAGACATTAAATATAATTTTGTTTTATGTTCAGTCCCTTTTCCCCTTGGTCAGAAACATTGTGGTTAACTTCAGGCTGTCCACCATAGAGCCACGCAAGGAAGTCTTTGGTAAAAGGTATGTGCCTAATGAAGAGAATCCAGAGTCGTATGGAAGTCAGAGGTCGGGGCCTGAGACGCACTCTGTGCACTGTTGGCCGGGTTCTCGCGGGTGGTTCCCGAACACACTAGCCACATTTTCAGAGGTTGTGGGGAAAAAGGCACAGACAGACACACTATCTTGGTGAATGTACCTTTTTTTAAAGTAAAATGGAGGGGAAACAGGGGACCTCACGGAGGGCGCTTCGCCTTCCTTTCCCTCCCTTCTTCTCCTGGCTGTTTACATGCCTCTGTGTAGTTTTTTTCCTTGACAATGGGAGAAAAGCGTTGCACCGTTCCTGAGGTACTGCAAAACCGGGTCGATGCATGGAGCAGACAGAGCAAGCCCCATTACCGACTCCCCGTTCGAAAAATCAATTTAATACATAATCCCCCGATGGGGGACTTATCAGATATTAAACTTATAAGAACAGATGATTCAAAGCGTTTATTTAACTTTTCCATCAAACACAGTGAACAATTCACACGTCTATAACCATATTAGATGCTCTTATCGAACCAAGCAGTTTTCAACACAAAACTCACTGGTTTAAAAAATATACATAATAATTCAATTAAAATTGTTTTACAATAATGTACCACAACATCATATCATACACCATAATCTATTTTCCAGTTGAAATATCAGCAAACCAAAAAGTGTTAAACTGACTGACATGTCCTTTTTCAATTTATGGTGCACGCAAGGACAAATAATATTGAACGAAAAAAATCATGTTTTTCTGTAAGGATCAAATTCCACCTTCTTCCTGGTTGGTTTATTTCAGGGTAAAGATAGTCAACCAGAAATATCTCATTTAAGTATTGACACCTCTTTGCTATGACACTCCAAATGAAGCTCAGGTTTATCCAATTTCCTTTGATCATTATTGAGATGTAACTAGAACTTGATTGGAGTCCACCTGTGGCCAATTAAATTGTTTGGACATGATTTAGAAAGAAACACACTTGTCTATATAAGGTCCCACAGTTGACAGTGCATGTCAGAGCAGAAACCATACCATCAAGTCCAAGGAACTGTCTGTAGATCTCCAAGAGAAAATTATGATGAGACATACTGTATATCCATATTGTGTTTGGTTTGATAGGCCAGTATTGGTTTTTGTTGCTTGGTTTTGTGCTGTTGGAAGATAATGGTTGTTTCCAGGCCCTGCTAGCCTGAACTCTTGTTCTCTTTCTGTTGGGAAGTCAGTCTAGGAGGTGAGTAAATCGCTGTGTAGTAGGAGATTTGTGTAGGGTAGTGGAACTTGCTACCTGAGCTATCGCCTTAATTACCCTGGTAGCCTTGGCGATGTGTTTCATATTTTTGGGACATGTTTAAAGAAAGCATGGTTAAATGTTTACGTTATTTTCGTGTGGTGGTCTGTGGACTCGGGCGAGTTGTCTTGGGGAGCACATCCGTGGCCTAGGTGGGGGTTAGCCAGCACGTTGAGGAGTTTTTCCTATGCCAACGGGGCCACAGTCGCAGAATTCACCACTGCAAATCTGCCTCCACTGGTGACTCAGGTTTGGGTTACTGTAGGTTTTGGGGGAAGCTCCATGTCTCATCTCCTCTTCGTGACAGTGCTCCAGGGTGATTGTCATTTCTCTGGTTGTGGTTTGATGTGCCTCGGCAGAGGGGTTGAGCAAGATTGTTTAACTTGTGACTAATGGTCGTCTCACGTGCACAAGTTCGTCTGCTCTTCCCATCAGAGGGGGACCTGTTAGAGTTGTGTACTAAAGAACAGCTGCTGCAGATGTCTCAGAACACCTTACAAGGTTAAATTATTAGCAAATTAGTGAAATTCTTGATCGTTGTTGGAAGTGACCTAGTGAATCGTTAGAAGTGACTATGAATCGTTGGGAAGTAGGCTGTGGATGGCTGGAGTTCTGGCAAAAATTAGGACCCTGATGTTTCCTTGCTGGGCCCTGGAGGATGATTTTGTAAAGTCAGCTTGTTGGTCTTTGTGCGCCATTTGCCTGAATGCTTACGTGAACCTGACCATTGGTTGGGGTTGTCATCTATCTTTCCCTGTCTGTTCCCCTCCTCCGGTCTTGTTTTCAACTCCTCTTAAACATTGCTTCCCTGGAGTGCGCAGAAGGGTTGCTTTGTGGGGAGTCATGAGGGAGGAGGTTGGTTGGTACAAAGGTGGAGGGTGTGGAACACATAACCCCTCATCAATGCAGGAGCGCAGAGAAGCTAGCTGGTGGGCTGGAGCCTTGAGAGGCTGTGTCAGTTGGGCTGTGCAGAGGGCTAAGGTGTCAGGAAGGTCCTTGACTGGGTCCCTGTTTATGGGGGAATGATGGTCGACCCTCCCACTCTGTCATGCCGTATTCTGTCTTTGTTCTTGTTTCCTTGTTAGGATGCCGGTGGGGCGGGGGTTGGGGAGGGTGGTCAGCTAGCAGGAACACCTGGGCCAGGTGTCCCAGGAACAAATGGACACTCTTCCACATTCATGGAAGAGACTCTCTCTCATGCAGACTTTTATTACCTATCTAGAGATTGGTGTTAGTGGTTCTTAGTGGCCTTTGTTTGTTTGTTTGCATTGGCACCTTCAGCACCACTGCATTTATCACATTCATGTCGCATGCAAAACACTCCAGCCTACACCCTGCCTGATTACTGATTACACACACCCTATGTATATTTTCCTGCTGTGTTGCTTTTTTTGGAGTTAATAAATGCTCTCTTTTCTTCACTCCTTATCTCACTGTCTCCCATGCCTGTTCACCCGGGCTTTGAGCCGGTTCGTGACAGCAAACTAAAACAAGTGTTGAAAGCTTTCACAAGAGCACAGTGGTCATCCATCGTTGTGGGAAAAAAAAATATGACTCGGCACGAGAGCCGTGCACGTCCCAGCCAAACTGAGCAGCTGAGCAAGAGGACCTTGGTCAGGAGGTGACCAAGAACCCAATAACCACTCTGACAGAACTACAGAGTTTATTGGCTGAGATGGGAGAACCTGCCAGAAGGACAACAGTCTCTACAGCACTTCATTAATCTGGGCTTTATGGGAGAGTGG
>NW_027000884.1:0-8142 GCF_036934945.1 Oncorhynchus masou masou
GTAGTACAGTACAGTATAGTACCAACACCAGCATGGTAGAGTAGTACAGTATAGTATAGTACCAACACCAGCATGGTAGAGTAGTACAGTACAGTATAGTACCAACACCAGCATGGTAGAGTAGTACAGTACAGTATAGTACCAACACCAGCATGGTAGAGTAGTACAGTATAGTATAGTACCAACACCAGCATGGTAGAGTAGTACAGTATAGTACCAACAACAGCATGGTAGAGTAGTACAGTACAGTATAGTACCAACACCAGCATGGTAGAGTAGTACAGTATAGTACAGTACCAACACCAGCATGGTAGAGTAGTACAGTACAGTATAGTACCAACACCAGCATGGTAGAGTAGTACAGTACAGTATAGTACCAACACCAGCATGGTAGAGTAGTACAGTACAGTATAGTACCAACACCAGCATGGTAGAGTAGTACAGTATAGTATAGTACCAACACCAGCATGGTAGAGTAGTACAGTATAGTATAGTACCAACACCAGCATGGTAGAGTAGTACAGTATAGTATAGTACCAACACCAGCATGGTAGAGTAGTACAGTATAGTATAGTACCAACACCAGCATGGTAGAGTAGTACAGTATAGTATAGTACCAACACCAGCATGGTAGAGTAGTACAGTACAGTATAGTACCAACACCAGCATGGTAGAGTAGTACAGTATAGAATAGTACCAACACCAGCATGGTAGAGTAGTACAGTATAGTATAGTACCAACACCAGCATGGTAGAGTAGTACAGTATAGTATAGTACCAACACCAGCATGGTAGAGTAGTACAGTATAGTATAGTACCAACACCAGCATGGTAGAGTAGTACAGTATAGTATAGTACCAACACCAGCATGGTAGAGTAGTACAGTACAGTATAGTACCAACACCAGCATGGTAGAGTAGTACAGTATAGTATAGTACCAACACCAGCATGGTAGATTAGTACAGTACAGTAACAACAACAGCATGGTACAGTAGTACAGTATAGTATAGTACCAACACCAGCATGGTAGAGTAGTACAGTATAGTATAGTACCAACACCACCATAGAGTAGTACAGTACAGTATAGTACCAACACCAGCATGGTAGAGTAGTACAGTATAGTATAGTACCAACACCAGCATGGTAGATTAGTACAGTACAGTAACAACAACAGCATGGTACAGTAGTACAGTATAGTATAGTACCAACACCAGCATGGTAGAGTAGTACAGTACAGTATAGTACCAACACCAGCATGGTAGAGTAGTACAGTATAGTATAGTACCAACACCAGCATGGTAGATTAGTACAGTACAGTATAGTACCAACACCAGCATGGTAGAGTAGTACAGTATAGTATAGTACCAACACCAGCATGGTAGATTAGTACAGTACAGTAACAACAACAGCATGGTAGAGTAGTACAGTACAGTATAGTACCAACACCAGCATGGTAGAGTAGTACAGTATAGTATAGTACCAACACCAGCATGGTAGAGTAGTACAGTATAGTATATCCAGCATGGTAGATTAGTACAGTACAGTAACAAATAACAGCATGGTCCAGTAGTACAGTATAGCATAGTACCAACACCAGCATGGTAGATTAAACACGTTACAGTAACAACAACAGCATGGTGCGTTGGTAGTACAGTATAGTATAGTACCAACACCAGCATGGTAGATTAGTACAGTACAGTAACAACAATTCGTACGGTGAGTAGTACAGTATAGTATAGTACCAACACCACCATAGAGTAGTACAGTACAGTATAGTACCAACACCAGCATGGTAAGTAGTACAGTATAGAATAGTACCAACACCAGCATGGTAGATTATGGTACAGTACAGTATAGTAGCACCAACACCAGCATGGTAGATTAGTACAGTACAGTATAGTAACAACAACAGCATGGTACTAACACCAGCATGGTAGTAGTACTGTTATTGGTAGAGTAGGTACAGTATAGTACCAACACCAGCATGGTAGAGTAGTACAGTACAGTAACAACAACAGCATGGTACAGTAGTACAGTATAGTATAGTACCAACACCAGCATGGTAGATTAGTACAGTATAGTAACAACAACAGCATGGTAGAGTAGTACAGTACAGTATAGTAACAACAACAGCATGGTAGAGTAGTACAGTACAGTATAGTACCAACACCAGCATGGTAGATTAGTACAGTACAGTATAGTAACAACACCAGCATGGTAGATTAGTACAGTACAGTATAGTAACAACAACAGCATGGTACAGTAGTACAGTACAGTATAGTACCAACACCAGCATGGTAGATTAGTACAGTACAGTAACAACAACAGCATGGTAGAGTAGTACAGTATAGTATAGTACCAACACCAGCATGGTAGAGTAGTACAGTACAGTATAGTACCAACACCAGCATGGTAGAGTAGTACAGTATAGTATAACAACAGCATGGTAGAGTAGTACAGTACAGTATAGTACCAACACCAGCATGGTAGAGTAGTACAGTATAGTATAAGTACCAACACCAGCATGGTAGATTAGTACAGTACAGTAACAACAACAGCATGGTACAGTAGTACAGTATAGTATAGTACCAACACCAGCATGGTATATTATGTATAGTAACAACAACAGCATGGTAGAGTAGTACAGTACAGTATAGTACCAACACCAGCATGGTAGAGTAGTACAGTATAGTATAGTACCAACACCAGCATGGTAGATTAGTACAGTACAGTAACAACAACAGCATGGTACAGTAGTACAGTATAGTATAGTACCAACACCAGCATGGTATATTAGTACAGTATAGTAACAACAACAGCATGGTAGAGTAGTACAGTACAGTATAGTAACAACACCAGCATGGTAGAGTAGTACAGTACAGTATAGTACCAACACCAGCATGGTAGAGTAGTACAGTATAGAATAGTACCAACACCAGCATGGTAGATTAGTACAGTACAGTATAGTAACAACACCAGCATGGTAGATTAGTACAGTACAGTATAGTAACAACAACAGCATGGTACAGTAGTACAACACCAGCATGGTAGAGTAGTACAGTACAGTATAGTACCAACACCAGCATGGTAGATTAGTACAGTACAGTAACAACAACAGCATGGTAGAGTAGTACAGTATAGTATAGTACCAACACCAGCATGGTAGAGTAGTACAGTACAGTAACAACAACAGCATGGTAGAGTAGTACAGTACAGTATAGTACCAACACCAGCATGGTAGAGGTAGTACAGTATAGTATAGTACCAACACCAGCATGGTGGTATTAGTACAGTATAGTATCAAATACCAACGCCAGCATGGTAGAGGTAATTACGGTATAGACGTACGCCTGGCATGGTAGAGAGTGGTACAGTATAGTATAGTACCAACACCAGCATGGTAGAAGGTAGTACAGTACAGTATAGTACCAAACAACACCAGCATGGTAGAGTAGTACAGTATAGTATAGTACCAACACCAGCATGGTAGAGTAGTACAGTATAGTATAGTACCAACACCAGCATGGTAGAGTAGTACAGTATAGTATAGTACCAACACCAGCATGGTAGAGTAGTACAGTATAGTATAGTACCAACACCAGCATGGTAGAGTAGTACAGTATAGAATAGTACCAACACCAGCATGGTAGAGTAGTACAGTATAGTATAGTACCAACACCAGCATGGTAGAGTAGTACAGTACAGTATAGTACCAACACCAGCATGGTAGAGTAGTACAGTATAGAATAGTACCAACACCAGCATGGTAGAGTAGTACAGTATAGTATAGTACCAACACCAGCATGGTAGAGTAGTACAGTATAGTATAGTACCAACACCAGCATGGTAGAGTAGTACAGTATAGTATAGTACCAACACCAGCATGGTAGAGTAGTACAGTATAGTATAGTACCAACACCAGCATGGTAGAGTAGTACAGTACAGTATAGTACCAACACCAGCATGGTAGAGTAGTACAGTATAGTATAGTACCAACACCAGCATGGTAGATTAGTACAGTACAGTAACAACAACAGCATGGTACAGTAGTACAGTATAGTATAGTACCAACACCAGCATGGTAGAGTAGTACAGTATAGTATAGTACCAACACCAGCATGGTAGATTAGTACAGTACAGTAACAACAACAGCATGGTACAGTAGTACAGTATAGTATAGTACCAACACCAGCATGGTAGAGTAGTACAGTACAGTATAGTACCAACACCAGCATGGTAGAGTAGTACAGTATAGTATAGTACCAACACCAGCATGGTAGATTAGTACAGTACAGTATAGTACCAACACCAGCATGGTAGAGTAGTACAGTATAGTATAGTACCAACACCAGCATGGTAGATTAGTACAGTACAGTAACAACAACAGCATGGTACAGTAGTACAGTATAGTATAGTACCAACACCAGCATGGTAGAGTAGTACAGTATAGAATAGTACCAACACCAGCATGGTAGAGTAGTACAGTATAGTATAGTACCAACACCAGCATGGTAGAGTAGTAGTACAGTACAGTAACAACAACAGCATGGTACAGTAGTACAGTATAGTATAGTACCAACACCAGCATGGTAGAGTAGTACAGTATAGTATAGTACCAACACCACCATAGAGTAGTACAGTACAGTATAGTACCAACACCAGCATGGTAGAGTAGTACAGTATAGTATAGTACCAACACCAGCATGGTAGATTAGTACAGTACAGTAACAACAACAGCATGGTACAGTAGTACAGTATAGTATAGTACCAACACCAGCATGGTAGAGTAGTACAGTACAGTATAGTACCAACACCAGCATGGTAGAGTAGTACAGTATAGTATAGTACCAACACCAGCATGGTAGATTAGTACAGTACAGTATAGTACCAACACCAGCATGGTAGAGTAGTACAGTATAGTATAGTACCAACACCAGCATGGTAGATTAGTACAGTACAGTAACAACAACAGCATGGTAGAGTAGTACAGTACAGTATAGTACCAACACCAGCATGGTAGAGTAGTACAGTATAGTATAGTACCAACACCAGCATGGTAGAGTAGTACAGTATAGTATAGTACCAACACCAGCATGGTACAGTAGTACAGTACAGTATAGTACCAACACCAGCATGGTAGAGTAGTACAGTATAGAATAGTACCAACACCAGCATGGTAGAGTAGTACAGTATAGTATAGTACCAACACCAGCATGGTAGAGTAGTACAGTATAGTATAGTACCAACACCAGCATGGTAGAGTAGTACAGTATAGTATAGTACCAACACCAGCATGGTAGAGTAGTACAGTATAGTATAGTACCAACACCAGCATGGTAGAGTAGTACAGTACAGTATAGTACCAACACCAGCATGGTAGAGTAGTACAGTATAGTATAGTACCAACACCAGCATGGTAGATTAGTACAGTACAGTAACAACAACAGCATGGTACAGTAGTACAGTATAGTATAGTACCAACACCAGCATGGTAGAGTAGTACAGTATAGTATAGTACCAACACCACCATAGAGTAGTACAGTACAGTATAGTACCAACACCAGCATGGTAGAGTAGTACAGTATAGTATAGTACCAACACCAGCATGGTAGATTAGTACAGTACAGTAACAACAACAGCATGGTACAGTAGTACAGTATAGTATAGTACCAACACCAGCATGGTAGAGTAGTACAGTACAGTATAGTACCAACAACAGCATGGTACAGTAGTACAGTATAGTATAGTACCAACACCAGCATGGTAGATTAGTACAGTACAGTAACAACAACAGCATGGTCCAGTAGTACAGTATAGTATAGTACCAACACCAGCATGGTAGATTAGTACAGTACAGTAACAACAACAGCATGGTACAGTAGTACAGTATAGTATAGTACCAACACCAGCATGGTAGATTAGTACAGTACAGTAACAACACCAGCATGGTAGAGTAGTACAGTATAGTATAGTACCAACACCACCATAGAGTAGTACAGTACAGTATAGTACCAACACCAGCATGGTAGAGTAGTACAGTATAGTATAGTACCAACACCAGCATGGTAGATTAGTACAGTACAGTAACAACAACAGCATGGTACAGTAGTACAGTATAGTATAGTACCAACACCAGCATGGTAGAGTAGTACAGTACAGTATAGTACCAACACCAGCATGGTAGAGTAGTACAGTATAGTATAGTACCAACACCAGCATGGTAGATTAGTACAGTACAGTATAGTACCAACACCAGCATGGTAGAGTAGTACAGTATAGTATAGTACCAACACCAGCATGGTAGATTAGTACAGTACAGTAACAACAACAGCATGGTACAGTAGTACAGTATAGTATAGTACCAACACCAGCATGGTAGATTAGTACAGTACAGTAACAACAACAGCATGGTACAGTAGTACAGTATAGTATAGTACCAACACCAGCATGGTATATTAGTACAGTATAGTAACAACAACAGCATGGTAGAGTAGTACAGTACAGTATAGTACCAACACCAGCATGGTAGAGTAGTACAGTATAGTATAGTACCAACACCAGCATGGTAGATTAGTACAGTACAGTAACAACAACAGCATGGTACAGTAGTACAGTATAGTATAGTACCAACACCAGCATGGTATATTAGTACAGTATAGTAACAACAACAGCATGGTAGAGTAGTACAGTACAGTATAGTACCAAAACCAGCATGGTAGAGTAGTACAGTACAGTATAGTACCAACACCAGCATGGTAGAGTAGTACAGTATAGTATAGTACCAACACCAGCATGGTAGAGTAGTACAGTACAGTATAGTACCAACACCAGCATGGTAGAGTAGTACAGTATAGTATAGTACCAACACCAGCATGGTAGATTAGTACAGTACAGTAACAACAACAGCATGGTACAGTAGTACAGTATAGTATAGTACCAACACCAGCATGGTAGAGTAGTACAGTACAGTAACAACAACAGCATGGTAGAGTAGTACAGTACAGTATAGTACCAACACCAGCATGGTAGAGAGTGTACAGTATAGTATAGTACCAACACCAGCATGGTAGATTAGTACAGTACAGTAACAACAACAGCATGGTACAGTAGTACAGTATAGTATAGTACCAACACCAGCATGGTATATTAGTACAGTATAGTAACAACAACAGCATGGTAGGTAGTACAGTACAGTATAGTACCAACACCAGCATGGTAGAGTAGTACAGTATAGTATAGTACCAACACCAGCATGGTAGATTAGTACAGTACAGTAACAACAACAGCATGGTACAGTAGTACAGTATAGTATAGTACCAACACCAGCATGGTATATTAGTACAGTATAGTAACAACAACAGCATGGTAGAGTAGTACAGTACAGTATAGTACCAAAAACAGCATGGTACAGTAGTACAGTACAGTATAGTACCAACACCAGCATGGTAGAGTAGTACAGTACAGTATAGTACCAACACCAGCATGGTAGAGTAGTACAGTATAGTATAGTACCAACACCAGCATGGTAGAGTAGTACAGTATAGTACAGTACAGTACCACCACCAGCATGGTAGAGTAGTACAGTACAGTACAGTACAGTATAGTACCAACACTAGGATAGTAGAGTAGTACAGTACAGTACAGTACAGTACAGTACAGTACAGTACAGTACAGTACAGTACAGTATAGTACCAACACCAGCATGGTAGAGTTGTACAGTACAGTATAGTACAGTACCAACACCAGCATGGTAGAGTAGTACAGTACAGTATAGTACCAACACCAGCATGGTAGAGTAGTACAGTACAGTATAGTACCAACACCAGCATGGTAGAGTAGTACAGTATAGTACAGTACCAACACCAGCATGGTAGAGTAGTACAGTACAGTATTGTACCAACACCAGCATGGTAGAGTAGTACAGTACAGTATAGTACCAACACCAGCATGGTAGAGTAGTACAGTACAGTATAGTACCAACACCAGCATGGAAGAGTAGTACAGTACAGTATAGTACCAACACCAGCATGGTAGAGTAGTGCAGTACAGTACAGTACCAACACCAGCATGGTAGAGTAGTACAGTACAGTACAGTATAGTACCAACACCAGCATGGTAGAGGTAGTACAGTACAGTACAGTAC
>NW_027000885.1:0-8141 GCF_036934945.1 Oncorhynchus masou masou
TTCCATTTTAGATTCCGAAGTGAAATGAACGAATATGAAAATGAATCACTATTGTAAGTAGCTCTGGATAAGAACTAAATGACTCAAATGTCAATGTAAACTATGAGATCAGGCTGATTTTAGAGCTTTGCATTGTTGTGGAATGAGACCAGTTGTGTTCTTCCATTGTATTCACTTTTCTTTATTTCTATTGTGGATTGTATTTCTGTGCACCAATGTAAAGTCTACAAAACTATGAGCAAACCAGCCTATCTATTGAATAAAGTAGATTTGGATTGGGATAATACAAATGAATGAATCCTGCACACAATTTGCTTTAAAAAAATCTGGATTAATATTTGATGTGTAGGAAACTGTTTGGTGAAATATGCATAAAAGGAGAACAATTGCCCATAATTATTTTGGATAGTACGCTTGATAGTACTTCCCATTTTGATCATCATGATTTAGTGACTGCAAAGAAAATCGTTTTTTGAACCACTTTAACTTTTAGGGCTTAGGTCCTTTTTTCACTTCCTGGTTCATGCTCGAAGTAAACGGCTCAGAAGTCTTAGCCCTGAAGCCAGGATATGCATATAATCATACCATTAAAAGAAAACACTTTGAAGTTTGTATGTTAAAATAATGTAGGAGAATACAACAATAGATATGGTAGGGAGAAAATATGAAAGAAAAACCAACCATAATTGTTTTTGAGAGACATATTGAAAATTAGCTCCTGGATGCAATTCCTATGGCTTCCACAGGATGTCAGCAGTCTATGTTCAAGGTTTGTTTGTAACTTCAAAAACGAATAAGAAATAAGAAATATCAGTTTTAGTAGAAGGACAGTCTTGGAAATGTGTGTTTGAAGACATTAAGCACCTGCAAAAATCGGTTTCCTATTGAACATACTTCTTTCCGTTAGAAATGTTATAGTTTAATTACATTTTAGGGTATCTGATGAGTAAATAGAAATGTATTTTGACTTGTTGAAACAAAGTTTAGGGGTAGATTTTCGGATTTCTTTCTCTGCAAGTTGAACGAGTGGATTACTCAAATTGATGGCGCTAACTAAACTGACTTTTTGGGATGTAGAGAAGGATTTTAACAAAATGAAACTACATGGTATAGCTGGGACCCTTTGGATGACAAATCAGGGGAAGATTTTGAAAAAGTAAGTGAATATTTAATGTCGCTAATTTATGAAACCTGTGCTGGAGGAAAAATATTTTGATGTGGTAAACTCACATGGCATGTTTTAAGCTGTCATAGCTGGGAAAAATATTTAAGCTTTCAGATGTGTACATAAATGTTTAAAATCCCAAATGTTTTTTGATCATTTGGCCACTGATCCTTATTAAAAGACAAATTAACTTTCTGTTTCATCTGCTTGGACTCGAGATAAGTATGGTTGCTTCATCTATTTGCAGGCAATCTTGTTCTTTTAATTAAATCAATTTTGATGGGATAATGTTGTTTTGATTCTTGTATTCATGTTTAGAGAAGACACCATTGCACTTTGAAAACTCATTTTCTGTTCTGCAAAAGGCCACAGAGTTCTGTGTCTTTGGACTCTAAAATGTGGGGTATGACAGAATAGAACAGAGAGCGAATGGTGAGGGGGCTGTGCCTCAATCCACCAACTAGAGTGAAGATTGGGTGATTGCAAAGATGGAGAGGCTATAATCTTCATCTAGAAAAGGCGGTAATGACTACGGCCATTATTGCTCTGTGTGTGTTAGCCCATAAAGACACGACAGAGCAGTAAAGGCTAGGAGGGACGTCAGGCTTTGAGACATGCCAGAGCTCTCTATATATTGCCATCTGTGTGTGTTTGCCATGTACAGGGGAACACTATAGCCTAGGGCAGAGAGGGCTATTTGAGGGGAATAAAGACCATTTTAATCATACCGACAGCAGGAACTGCCCTCACATTCACATGTACCTATAACAAGTGTGTGTGTGTGTGTGTGTGTGTGTGTGTGTGTGTGTGTGTGTGTGTGTGTGTGTGTGTGTGTGTGTGTGTGTGTGTGTGTGTGTGTGTGTGTGTGTGTGTGTGTGTGTGTGTGTGTGTGTGTGTGTGTGTGTGTGTGTGTTAAAATGACCTGTACACATGCCTATCATACAAGTATTATATGCTGCTATAGTGTATACCCCAGCCCCCCGCCCGGTACTAGTAATGTTGCTACTGTACAGAACTACCGTAATGAAAAATGCCAAGCCCTGTTCAATAGAGCTCAGTTGACCACGTCCCCGTGGTGTGAAACCATGGGAATGGTACAACCAGACTATTTCCCAGAGACATGCAAATCCTTGAGTAGGTAGATAATGTTTTGACTTCCCTACCAAACAACAAGGCAAGTGAAACAGATGGTGTCACCTATGAGACTTTAAAGGCCACAAGGCCCCAGTCCTCCCATGTTCATCAATGGTGTCACCTACGAGACTTTAAAGACCACAAGGCCCCAGTCCTCCCATGTTCATCAGAAGGTGTCACCTACGAGACTTTAAAGTTCACAAGGCCCCAGTCCTCCCATGTTCATCAGAAGGTGTCACCTACAAGACTTTAAAGTTCACAAGGCCCCCAGTCCTTGGTAAAGACCACAAGACTTTAAAGCCCCCAGTCCTCCCATGTTCATCAGAAGGTGTCACCTACGAGACTTTAAAGACCACAAGGCCCCAGTCCTCCCATGTTCATCAGAAGGTGTCACCCTCTGAGACTTTAAAGACCACAAGGCCCCAGTCCTCCCATGGTCATCAGAAGGTGTCACCTACGAGACTTTAAAGACCACAAGGCCCCAGTCCTCCCATGTTCATCAGAAGGTGTCACCTACGAGACTTTAAAGACCACAAGGCCCCAGTCCTCCCATGTTCATCAGAAGGTGTCACCTACGAGACTTTAAAGACCACAAGGCCCCAGTCCTCCCATGTTCATCAATGGTGTCACCTACGAGACTTTAAAGACCACAAGGCCCCAGTCCTCCCATGTTCATCAATGGTGTCACCTACGAGACTTTAAAGACCACAAGGCCCCAGTCTCCATGTTCATCAGAAGGTGTCACCTACGAGACTTTAAAGACCACAAGGCCCCAGTCCTCCCCATGTTCATCAGAAGGTGTCACCTACGAGACTTTAAAGACCGCAAGGCCCCAATCCTCCATGTTCATCAGAAGGTGTCACCTACGAGACTTTAAAGACGACAAGGCCCCAGTCCTCCCATGTTCATCAGAGAGTGTCACCTACGAGACTTTAAAGTTCACAAGGCCCAGTCCTCCATGTTCATCAGAAGGTGTCACCTACGAGACTTTAAAGACCACAAGGCCCCAGTCCTCCCATGTTCATCAGAAGGTGTCACCTACGAGACTTTAAAGGCCACAAGGCCCCAGTCCTCCCATGTTCATCAGAAGGTGTCACCTACGAGACTTTAAAGACCACAAGGCCTGATCCTCCATGTTCATCAGAAGGTGTCACCTACGAGACTTTAAAGACCGCAAGGCCCCAGTCCTCCCATGTTCATCCCAGACTTCAAAGACCACAAGGCCCCAGAACTGTCACCTACGAGACTTTAAAGACCACAAGGCCCCAGTCCTCCCATGTTCATCAGAAGGTGTCACCTACGAAACTTTAAAGACCACAAAGACCCCAGTCCTCCCATGTTCATCAGAAGGTGTCACCTCCACGGCAGACTCAAAGTTCACAAGGCCCCATCCCATGTTCATCAGAAGGTGTCACCCATGAGACTCTTAAAGTTCTACAACCAGTCCCATGTTCATCAGAAGGTGCTCACCTACTTAGACTTTAAAGACCACAAGGCCCCAGTCCTCCCATGTTCATCAGAAGGTGTCACCTAATAGACTTTAAAGACCACAATGCCCCAGTCCCCTCCCATGTTCATCAGACAGCCACTCAGACTTTAAAGGCCATGGGAAGGCCCCAGTCCTCCCCATGTTCATCAGAAGGTGTCACCTACCAGACTTTAAAGACCACAAGGCCCCAGTCCCTCCCATGTTCATCAGAAGGTGTCACCCAGCCCTTAGACTTTAAAGACCACAAGGCCCCAGTCCTCCCATGTTCATCAGAAGGTGTCACCTACGAGACTTTAAAGACCACAAGGCTGGTCCTCCCATGTTCATCAGAAGGTGTCACCTACGGCAGACTTTAAAGGCCTGGGCCCCAGTCTCCATGTTCATCAGAAGGTGTCACCTACGAGACTTTAAAGACCACAAGGCCCCAGTCCTCCATGTTCATCAGAAGGTGTCACCTACGAATTTAAAGACCACAAGGCCCCAGTCCTCCCATGTTCATCAGAAGGTGTCACCTACGAGACTTTAAAGACCACAAGGCCCCAGTCCTCCCATGTTCATCAGAAGGTGTCACCTACGAAACTTTAAAGTTCACAAGACCCCAGTCCTCCCATGTTCATCAGAAGGTGTCACCTACGAGACTTTAAAGTTCACAAGGCCCCAGTCCTCCCATGTTCATCCAGGTGTCACCTATGAGACTTTAAAGTTCACAAGGCCTCAGTCCTCCCATGTTCATCAGAAGGTGTCACCTACAGACTTTAAAGACCACAAGGCCCCAGTCCTCCCATGTTCATCAGAAGGTGTCACCTACGGTAGACTTTAAAAGACCACAATGCCCCCAGTCCTCCCATGTTCATCAGAAGGTGTCACCTACGAGACTTTTAAAGGCCAAGGCCCCAAGTTCATCGTGGAAGGTGTCACCCAGTCAACAAGGCCTAGTCCATGTTCATCAGAAGGTGTCACCTACGAGACTTTAAAGACCACAAGGCCCCAGTCCTCCCATGTTCATCAGAAGGTGTCACCTACTTAGAGACTTTAAATGGTGTCAGAGACACAAGGCCCCAGTCCTCCCATGTTCATCAGAAGGTGTCACCTACGAGACTTTAAAGACCACAAGGCCCCAGTCCTCCCATGTTCATCAGAAGGTGTCACCTACGAGACTTTAAAGGCCACAAGGCCCCAGTCCTCCCATGTTCATCAGAAGGTGTCACCTACGAGACTTTAAAGACCACAAGGCCCCAGTCCTCCCATGTTCATCAGAAGGTGTCACCTACGAGACTTTAAAGACCACAAGGCCCCAGTCCTCCCATGTTCATCAGAAGGTGTCACCATGAGACTCTTAAAGACCACAAGGCCCTCAGACTCAGAAGGTTAAAGACCCACAAGGCCCAGTCCTCCCATGTTCATCAGAAGGGTGTCACCTACAAGACTTTAAAGTTCACAAGGCCCCAGTCCTCCCATGTTCATCAGAAGGTGTCACCTACGAGACTTTAAAAGATGTCACCTTATTTGTGGACTTTTAAAGACCACAAGGCCCCAGTCCTCCCATGTTCATCCAATGACCACAAGTGTCATCCACCTATGCGTAGACGACCACAAGGCCCCAGTCCTTGTTCAAAAGTTCACAAGACTTTAAAGACCCAAGGCAGTCCTCCCATGTTCATCCAGAGGTGTCACCTATAAGACTTTAAAGACCACAAGGCCCCAGTCCTCCCATGTTCATCAGAAGGTGTCACCTATGAGAAGGTGTCACCCTACGAGACTTTAAAGACCACAAGGCCCCAGTCCTCCCATGTTCATCAGAGGTGTCACCTTTTATGAGACGAGACTTTTCATCAATGGTTCACCACGCAGGCCAAGGCCCCAGTCCTCCCATGTTCATCGGAAGGTGTCACCTACGAGACTTTAAAGACAACAAGGCCCCAGTCCTCCCATGTTCATCAGAAGGTGTCACCTATGAGACTTTAAAGACCACAAGGCCCCAGTCCTCCCATGTTCATCAGAAGGTGTCACCTGACGACTTAAAGTCCTTGTTCAAAAGGCCACAGACTTTAAAGCCCCAGTCCTCCCATGTTCATCAGAAGGTGTCACCCTACGAGACTTTAAAGTTCACAAGGCCCCAGTCCTCCCATGTTCATCAGAAGGTGTCACCTACGAGACTTTAAAGACCACAAGGCCCCAGTCTCCCATGTTCATCAGAAGGTGTCACCTACGGGACTTTAAAGACCGCAAGGCTCCCCAGTCCTCCCATGTTCATCAGAAGGTGTCACCTACGAGACTTTAAAGACTGCAAGGCCCCAGTCCTCCCATGTTCATCAGAAGGTGCACCTACGAGACTTTAAAGACCACAAGGCCCCAGTCCTCCCATGTTCATCAGAAGGTGTCACCTATGAGACTTTAAAGACCACAAGGCCCTAGTCCTCCCATGTTCATCAGAAGGTGTCACCTGAGACTTTCCTTTAAAGACCCTGGGCCCCAGTCCTCCCATGTTCATCAGAAGGTGTCACCTACAAGACTTTAAAGACCACAAGGCCCCAGTCCTCCCATGTTCATCAGAAGGTGTCACCTATGAGACTTTAAAGACCACAAGGCCCCCAGTCCTCCCATGTTCATCGAAGATGTCACCTACGACTTTAAAGACCACAAGGCCCCAGTCCTCCCATGTTCATCAGAAGGTGTCACCTACGAGACTTTAAAGACCACAAGGCCCCAGTCCTCCCATGTTCATCAGAAGGTGTCACCTGAGACTTTAAAGACCACAAGGCCCCAGTCCTCCCATGTTCATCAGAGCGTGTCACCTATGAGACTTTGTTAATTGTCACACCCCCAGTCCTCCCACACCATCAGAAGGTGTCACCTACAAGACTTTGGTAAAGACCACAAGGCCCCAGTCCTCCCATGTTCATCAGAAGGTGTCACTCCATGAGACTCTAAAGGCCACAAGGCCCCAGTCCTCCCATGTTCATCAGAGGTCACCCACGCACTTTAAAGCACCTCACAAGGCCCCAGTCCTCCCATGTTCATCAGAAGGTGTCACCTATGAGACTCTTGAAAGGCCACAAGGCCCCAGTCCTCCTGCTGTTCATCAATGGTGTCACCACGTAGACTTTAGCACCACAAGGCCCCAGTCCTCCCATGTTCATCAGAAGGTGTCACCTACGAGACTTTAAAGACCGCAAGGCCCCAGTCCCTCCCATGTTCATCAGAAGGTGTCACCTACGAGACTTTAAAGACCAAGTAAGGCCCCAGTCCTCCCATGTTCATCAGAAGGTGTCACCTGGCGAGACTTTAAAGACCACAAGGCCCCAGTCCTCCCATGTTCATCAGAAGGTGTCACCTACGAGACTTTAAAGACCACAAGGCCCCAGTCCTCCCATGTTCATCAGAAGGTGTCACCTACGAGACTTTAAAGTTCACAAGGCCCCAGTCCTCCCATGTTCATCAGAAGGTGTCACCTACGAGACTTTAAAGACCACAAGGCCCCAGTCCTCCCATGTTCATCAGAAGGTGTCACCTACGAGACTTTAAAGACCGCAAGGCCCCAGTCCTCCCATGTTCATCAGAAGGTGTCACCTACGAGACTTTAAAGACCGCAAGGCCCCAGTCCTCCCATGTTCATCAGAAGGTGTCACCTACGAGACTTTAAAGGCCGCAAGGCCCCAGTCCTCCCATGTTCATCAGAAGGTGTCACCTACGAGACTTTAAAGGCCACAAGGCCCCAGTCCTCCCATGTTCATCAGAAGGTGTCACCTATGAGACTTTAAAGACCGCAAGGCCCCAGTCCTCCCATGTTCATCAGAAGGTGTCACCTACGAGACTTTAAAGACCGCAAGGCCCCAGTCCTCCCATGTTCATCAGAAGGTGTCACCTACGAGACTTTAAAGACCGCAAGGCCCCAGTCCTCCCATGTTCATCAGAAGGTGTCACCTACGAGACTTTAAAGACCGCAAGGCCCCAGTCCTCCCATGTTCATCAGAAGGTGTCACCTATGAGACTTTAAAGACCGCAAGGCCCCAGTCCTCCCATGTTCATCAGAAGGTGTCACCTATGAGACTTTAAAGACCGCAAGGCCCCAGTCCTCCCATGTTCATCAGAAGGTGTCACCTACGAGACTTTAAAGACCGCAAGGCCCCAGTCCTCCCATGTTCATCAGAAGGTGTCACCTACGAGACTTTAAAGACCGCAAGGCCCCAGTCCTCCCATGTTCATCAGAAGGTGTCACCTACGAGACTTTAAAGGCCACAAGGCCCCAGTCCTCCCATGTTCATCAGAAGGTGTCACCTACGAGACTTTAAAGACCACAAGGCCCCAGTCCTCCCATGTTCATCAGAAGGTGTCACCTATGAGACTTTAAAG
>NW_027000886.1:0-8140 GCF_036934945.1 Oncorhynchus masou masou
ACCCCCTCAACCATCCTGGGACCCCTCCACCACCCTAGGACCCCTCAACCACCCTGGGACCCCTCCACCACCCTAGGACCCCCTTAACCACTCTGGGACCCCCTCAACCACCCTGGGACCCCCTCCACCACCCTGGGACCCCCTCCACCACCCTGGGACCCCTCAACCACCCTGGGACCCCTCCACCACCCTGGGACCCCCTCAACCACCCTGGGACCCCCTCAACCACCCTAGGACCCCCTCCACCACCCTAGGACCCCCTCCACCACCCTAGGACCCCCTCAACCACTCTGGGACCCCTCAACCACCCTGGGACCCCCTCCACCACCCTGGGACCCCCTCAACCACCCTGGGACCCCCTCAACCACCCTGGGACCCCCTCCACCACCCTAGGACCCCCTCAACCACCCTGGGACCCCCTCCACCACCTGGGCCCCCTCCACCACCCTAGGACCCCCAACCGCCCTGGGACCCCTGGACCACCCTGGGACCCCTCCACCACCCTGGGACCCCCTCCACCACCCTAGGACCCCCTCAACCACCCTGGGACCCCTCCACCACCCTAGGACCCCTCCACCACCCTAGGACCCCTCAACCACCCTGGGACCCCTCAACCACCCTAGGACCCCTCAACCACCCTGGGACCCCTCCCACCACCCTAGGACCCCATTACCCCCTCCACCACCATCCTAGGACCCCTCCACCATCCTAGGACCCCCTACACCATCCTAGGACCTCCTCCACCACCCTAGGACCCCCTCAACCAACCTGGGACCCCTGCCACCACCCTAGGACCCCTCAATCACCCTGGGACCCCTCCACCACCCTAGGACCCCTTACCCCTTCAACCACCCTGGGACCCCCTCCACTATACCTTACCTCATATTCAACCTCAACCATTCTAAAGATCTACTTTGACTGTATATAACAATATGAATATGTATATATGAATAGTGTGTAAATAGTATTTTTGTTGTCTCTTGGTGTCTTTGCTATATAAAACTGTTCAATGTAACATCTTCTGTTGTTCTGTTCTATAACGGTTCTGTACTTTGTCATGTATTTGTACTCTTTATGTGGACCCCGGGAAGAGTAGCTGCTGCGTGGTGCAGTAGCTAATGGGGATCCTAATAAACTAAACTCTACCCGTATTTATTGGTGACCAACAAAAGGGTCAAGACACTTCAGGAAGAGGAACAATATTTTTGTACATTGTAGACAAAATGTTAATCTTTGTGTTTTGCACCAAAAATGTTATTGGTCCATTTTTTTCCTGCAGCTGTATTATAGGCCTTCCACTTCCTGTCTGATGCATGGTGTCACTTCCTGTCTGACGCATGGTGTCACTTCCCTGGCTGATGAATGGTGTCACTTCCTGTCTGATGAATGGTGTCACTTCCCGGCTGATGCATGGTGTCACCTCCTGGCGCTGATGCATGGTGTCACTTCCTGTCTGATGCATGGTGCCACTTCCTGGGCTGATGAATGGTGTCACTTCCTGTCTGATGCATGGTGTCACTTCCTGTCTGATGCATGGTGCCACTTCCCGGCCTGATGCATGGTGTCACTTCCTGGCTGATGCATGGTGTCACTTCCTGTCTGATGCATGGTGTCACTTCCTGTCTGACGCATGGTGTCACTTCCCGGCTGATGCATGGTGTCACTTCCTGTCTGATGCATGGTGTCACTTCCCGGCTGATGCATGGTGTCACTTCCTGTCTGATGCATGGTGTCACTTCCTGTCTGATGCATGGTGCCACTTCCCGGCTGATGCATGGTGTCACTTCCTGTCTGATGCATGGTGCCACTTCCTGTCTGATGCGTGGTACCACTTCCTGGCTGATGCATGGTGTCACTTCCTGTCTGATGCATGGTGCCACTTCCTGTCTGATGCATGGTGCCACTTCCCGGCTGATGCATGGTGTCAGAGAGGATTCAGAAACTCTCACATCCACCACATTTTATTCAAACTCAAGTGATCACTGCTGTTTCCCATAGTTTGTGTGATAAAAAAAAATAGCTCATACAAGGAGAAGACTGATCAGAGATGCAGCCAAGAGGCCCATGATCACTCTGGATGAACTGCAGAGATCTACAGCTGAGGTGGGAGACTCTGTCCATAGGACAACAATCAGTCGTATATTGCACAAATCTGGCCTTTATGGAAGAGTGGCAAGAAGAAAGCCATTTCTTAAAGATATCCATAAAAAGTGTTGTTTAAAGTTTGCCACAAGCCACCTGGGAGACACACCAAACATGTGGAAGAAGGTGCTCTGGTCAGATGAAACCAAAATTGAACTTTTTTGGCAACAATGCAAAACATTATGTTTGGCGTAAAAGCAACACAGCTCATCACCCTGACCACACCATCCCCACTGTCAAACATGGTGGTGGCAGCATCATGGTTTGGGCCTGCTTTTCTTCAGCAGGGACAGGGAAGATGGTTAAAATTGATGGGAAGATGGATGGAGCCAAATACAGGACCATTCTGGAAGAAAACCTGATGGAGTCTGCAAAAGACCTGAGACTGGGACGGAGATTTGTCTTCCAACAAGACAATGATCCAAAACATAAAGCAAAATCTACAATGGAATGGTTCAAAAATAAACATATCCAGGTGTTAGAATGGCCAAGTCAAAGTCCAGACCTGAATCAATCGAGAATCTGTGGAAAGAACTGAAAACTGCTGTTCACAAATGCTCTCCATCCAACCTCACTGAGCTCGAGCTGTTTTGCAAGGAGGAATGGGAAAAATTTCAGGCTCTCGATATGCACAACTGATAGAGACATACCCAAGCGACTTACAGCTGTAATCGCAGCAAAAGGTGGCGCTACAAAGTATTAACTTAAGGGGGCTGAATAATTTTGCACGCCCAATTTTTCAGTTTTTGATTTGTTAAAAAAGTTTGAAATATCCAATAAATGTCGTTCCACTTCATGATTGTGTCCCACTTGTTGTTGATTCTTCACAAAAAAAACAACAGTTTTATATCTTTATGTTTGAAGCCTGAAATGTGGCAAAAGGTCGCAAAGTTCAAGGCGGCCGAATACTTTCGCAAGGCACTGTATCACTAGTCACATCTCCAAAGAGAAACCTCCTCAACAACATGCAAAGCCTCACATTTCCTTGAAAGAACGTGAAATAAAACATGATGACACTTACTGAACAACTGACGCTTTACCTACTATGGATATTCAAAATATAAAACATTATTCATGGAAATACAAAAAGAGCGACTTCCTCTGGGAATTCACTTCTGACATCCAGTGGAACAGCCACTTACAATAGTGCATCTAAATCATTTAAGGGGTAGTTGTAGAAGGATTACTTATCGTATCCTAGGTATTCCTTGAAGAGTGGGAGTTTACAGGATAGTCTCCATGAGGAGGTGGTGATTGGACTCAGCTGTCCTGAGACGTCTGTGAGGGAGGTATTGGTCCAGAGATAGGGGGCCATGAGCAGCGAGCAGTTTTGACCGGGCTGAGCGAGACGACTCCTCAGTGGAGGGCGAGCAGGCCAGGGTGGACTAGAGACAGCAGTACCCTATGTTTGGGTGTAGGGCCTGGATCAGAGCCCATGAGGGTACTGCGGTGCAGTTACCCTTACGGACTCAGTAGGCAGAGCACCATGGTCTTATGAGCGGATGGGGGTATTGCGACCAGAGAGCCAGTGGCAGAGGAGGGAGGGTGTGGTGACCAGAGACAGAGACCCTATGAGGGAGGGGGTATTGGACCAGACGACAGAGACCTCTGGATGAGGGAGGGGTGTAATGGCACCAGGGACAGAGAGCCCAGCTAATGAGGGAGGTGCAGTAATTCGGACCGGAGATGACAAGTGACCCTATGAGGGAGGGTATTGGACCAGAGACAGAGACCTTGTGAGGGAGGGTCGGTATCTGCAGATGTCCAGAGACATGAGACCCTGCAGGAGGGGGCCATTGGACCATGATGACAGTTGAGACCCTATGAGGGAGGGTGTACCAGAGATCACGCCAGAGTTCAGAGACGCTCTGAGAGGAGGACATAACTGGAGTATGTACAGAGACCCTATGAGGGAGGGGGCATTGGACCAGAGACAGAGACCCTATAGGGAGGGGGAGGCAGCCCTGTATTGGACCAGAGACAGAGACCCTGTGAGGGAGGGGGTATTGGACCAGAGACGTATATGAGACGCTATTATGGAAAGACCAGAGAGAGGGCATTGGACCAGAGACAGAGACCCTATGAGGGAGGGGTATTGGACCAGAGACGAGAGACCCTCATGAGGAGGGGTATTGACCAGAGACAGAGACCCTATGAGGGAGGGTGCTATCTGGACAACAGAAGTACGGAGAGACGCCCATGAGGAGGGGGTATTGGACCAGAGACAGAGACCCTAGGAGGGAGGGGTATTGGACCAGAGACAGAGACCCTATGAGGGAGGGGGTATTGGACCAGAGACAGAGACCCTATGAGGGAGGGGGTATTGGACCAGAGACAGAGACCCTATGAGGGAGGGGGTATTGGACCAGAGACAGAGACCCTATGAGGGAGGGGTATTGGACCAGAGACAGAGACCCTATGAGGGAGGGGGTATTGGACCAGAGACAGAGACCCTATGAGGGAGGGGGTATTGGACCAGAGACAGAGACCCTATGAGGGAGGGGGTATTGGACCAGAGACAGAGACCCTATGAGGGAGGGGGTATTGGACCAGAGACAGAGACCCTATGAGGGAGGGGTATTGGACCAGAGACAGAGACCCTATGAGGGAGGGGGTATTGGACCAGAGACAGAGACCCTATGAGGGAGGGGTATTGGACCAGAGACAGAGACCCTATGAGGGAGGGGTATTGGACCAGAGACAGAGACCCTATGAGGGAGGGGGTATTGGACCAGAGACAGAGACCCTATGAGGGAGGGGGTATTGGACCAGAGACAGAGACCCTATGAGGGAGGGGGTATTGGACCAGAGACAGAGACCCTATGAGGGAGGGGGTATTGGACCAGAGACAGAGACCCTATGAGGGAGGGGGTATTGGACCAGAGACAGAGACCCTATGAGGGAGGGGGTATTGGACCAGAGACAGAGACCCTATGAGGGGAGGGGGTATTGGACCAGAGACAGAGACCCTATGAGGGAGGGGTATTGGACCAGAGACAGAGACCCTATGAGGGAGGGGTATTGGACCAGAGACAGAGACCCTATGAGGGAGGGGGTATTGGACCAGAGACAGAGACCCTATGAGGGAGGGGGTATTGGACCAGAGACAGAGACCCTATGAGGGAGGGGTATTGGACCAGAGACAGAGACCCTATGAGGGAGGGGTATTGGACCAGAGACAGAGACCCTATGAGGGAGGGGTATTGGACCAGAGACAGAGACCCTATGAGGGAGGGAGTATTGGACCAGAGACAGAGACCCTATGAGGGAGGGGGTATTGGACAAGAGACAGAGACCCTATGAGGGAGGGGGTATTGGACAGGAGACAGAGACCCTATGAGGGAGGGGGTATTGGACCAGAGACAGAGACCCTATGAGGGAGGGGGTATTGGACCAGAGACAGAGACCCTATGAGGGAGGGGGTATTGGACCAGAGACAGAGACCCTATGAGGGAGGGGGTATTGGACCAGAGACAGAGACCCTATGAGGGAGGGGTATTGGACCAGAGACAGAGACCCTATGAGGGAGGGGGTATTGGACCAGAGACAGAGACCCTATGAGGGAGGGGTATTGGACCAGAGACAGAGACCCTATGAGGGAGGGGGTATTGGACCAGAGACAGAGACCCTATGAGGGAGGGGTATTGGACCAGAGACAGAGACCCTATGAGGGAGGGGGTATTGGACCAGAGACAGAGACCCTATGAGGGAGGGGGTATTGGACCAGAGACAGAGACCCTATGAGGGAGGGGTATTGGACCAGAGACAGAGACCCTATGAGGGAGGGGGTATTGGACCAGAGACAGAGACCCTATGAGGGAGGGGTATTGGACCAGAGACAGAGACCCTATGAGGGAGGGGGTATTGGACCAGAGACAGAGACCCTATGAGGGAGGGGGTATTGGACCAGAGACAGAGACCCTATGAGGGAGGGGGTATTGGACCAGAGACAGAGACCCTATGAGGGAGGGGGTATTGGACCAGAGACAGAGACCCTATGAGGGAGGGGTATTGGACCAGAGACAGAGACCCTATGAGGAGGGGTATTGGACCAGAGACAGAGACCCTATGAGGGAGGGGGTATTGGACCAGAGACAGAGACCCTATGAGGGAGGGGGTATTGGACCAGAGACAGAGACCCTATGAGGGAGGGGTATTGGACCAGAGACAGAGACCCTATGAGGGAGGGGGTATTGGACCAGAGACAGAGACCCTATGAGGGAGGGGGTATTGGACCAGAGACAGAGACCCTATGAGGGAGGGGTATTGGACCAGAGACAGAGACCCTATGAGGGAGGGGTATTGGACCAGAGACAGAGACCCTATGAGGGAGGGGGTATTGGACCAGAGACAGAGACCCTATGAGGGAGGGGGTATTGGACCAGAGACAGAGACCCTATGAGGGAGGGGGTATTGGACCAGAGACAGAGACCCTATGAGGGAGGGGTATTGGACCAGAGACAGAGACCCTATGAGGGAGGGGGTATTGGACCAGAGACAGATCTGTCACACCCTGACCATAGAGAGCCTGTTATTCTCTATGTTGGTTTTGGTCGGGGTGTGACTAGGGTGGGTCATCTAGGTAATTTGTACATCAATGCTGGCCTGATATGGTTCCCAATCAGAGGCAGCTGTTTATCGTTGTCTCTGATTGGGGATCATATTTAGGTAGCCATTTCCCCATTGTGTTTGTGGGATCATGTCTATGTCTAATCCATGATAATCGAGATTTTCAATAAGCATTTTTCTACGGCTGGCCATGCTTTCCACCTGGCTACCCCTACCCGGTCAACAGATCTCGCTCCCCATAGCAACTTTCCCAAGCCTCCCCATTTCTCCTTCATCCAAATCCAGATAGCTGATGTTCTGAAAGAGCTGCAAAACAGCTGGGCTAGACAATCTGGACACACTCTTTCTAAAATTATCCGCCGCAATTGTTGCAACCCCTATTACTAGCCTCTCTTTCGTATCATCTGAGATCACCAAGGATGGAAAGCTGCCACGGTCATCCCCTCTTCAAAGGGTGAGACACCCTGGACCCAAACTGTTACAGACCTATATCTAGCCTTCCTCTGCCTTTCTAAGGTCTTCGAAAGCCAAGTGAACAAACAGATCACCGACTATTTCGAATCCCACCGTACCCTTCTTCGCTATGCAATCTGGTTTCCGAGCTGGTCACCTCAGCCACACTCAAGGTCCTAAATGACATCATAACTGCCATCGATAAAAGACAGTACTGTGCAGCCGTGATCGTCGACCTGGCCAAGGCTTTCAACTGTCATTCATTGCATTCTTATTGGCAGACTCAACAGCCTTGGTTTCTCAAATGACTGCCTTGCCTGGTTCACCAACTACTTCTCAGGCAGAGTTCAGTGTGTCAAATCGGAGGGCCTGTTGTCAGGATCTCTGGCAGTCTCTATGGGGTGCCACAGGGTTCAATTCTCGGGTCGACTCTTTTCTCTGTATACATCAATGTCGTCGCTTCTTGCTGCTGGTGAGTCTCTGATCCACCTCTAAGCATACGACACCATTCTGTATACTTCTGGCCCTTCTTTGGACACTGTGTTAACAAACCTCCAGACGAGCTTCAATGTCATACAACACCTCTTCCGTGGCCTCCAACTGCTCTTAAATGTAAGTGAAACTAAATGCATGCTCTTCAACCAATCTCAAATACCTAGGTGTCTGGTTAGCTGTAAACTCTCCTTACAAACTCACATTAAGCATCTCCAATCCAAAATTAAATCTAGAATCGGCTTCCTACTTACGCAACGAAGCATCCTTCACTTATGCTGCCAAACATTCCCTACGTAAAACTGACTATTCTACCGATCCTTGACTTTGACGATGTCATTTACAAAATAGCCCCCAACACTCTACTCAGCAAATTGTATGTAGTCTACCACAGTGCCATCCATTTTGTCACCAAAGCCCAATATACTACCCACCACTGTGACCTGTATGTTCATGTATACTACCCACCACTGTGACCTGTATG
>NW_027000887.1:0-8139 GCF_036934945.1 Oncorhynchus masou masou
GAAAGGAGAGGAAGACAAAGGGAGGGAGAGTGAGAAAGGAGAGGAAGACAAAGGGAGGGAGAGTGAGAAAAGAGAGGAAGATAAAGGGAGGGAGAGTGAGAAAGGAGAGGAAGACAAAGGGAGGGAGAGTGAGAAAGGAGAGGAAGACAAAGGGAGGGAGAGTGAGAAAGGAGAGGAAGACACAGGGAGGGAGAGTGAGAAAGGAGAGGAAGACACAGGGAGGGAGAGTGAGAAAGGAGAGGAAGACACAGGGAGGGAGAGTAAGAAAGGAGAGGAAGACACAGGGAGGGAGAGTGAGAAAGGAGAGGAAGACAAAGGGAGGGAGAGTGAGAAAAGAGAGGAAGATAAAGGGAGGGAGAGTGAGAAAGGAGAGGAAGACAAAGGGAGGGAGAGTGAGAAAGGAGAGGAAGACAAAGGGAGGGAGAGTGAGAAAGGAGAGGAAGACACAGGGAGGGAGAGTGAGAAAGAAGAGGAAGATAAAGGGAGGGAGAGTGAGAAAGGAGAGGACGATAAAGGGAGGGGGAGTGAGAAAGGAGAGGACGATAAAGGGAGGGGGAGTGAGAAAGGAGAGGAAGACAAAGGGAGGGAGAGTGAGAAAGGAGAGGACGATAAAGGGAGAGAGAGTGAGAAAGGAAAGGAAGACAAAGGGGGAGAAAGAAGGAGAGAGGTGGAGAGAGAGGGCAACGACAGTAGAGGAAGAGGAGAGAGATGTAGATAAACCAGGAGAGGTGTGCTGTCCTCCACTGTAACATTCACCTACTCCAGCTAATCACCTCCCATTGCAACCTCTCATCTCACCATTAGCATACTCCCTGGCTAATACACAAGGGTCCTTCAATTAAGCATCCAACCACTCTGGCTAACCCTTAGCATTAGTTAATACTGTTCTTGAGCTGAGCTTCCTGCAACACAAGCTGAAGCTCCAATCTGAAAGCTGCTATGGACAATTAACTAATTAAAGAGATAATTAAAGAATGGCATCTTAAGCACTTACATATTCTAAACATATAGTACAAATTGCATATATATATATATATATATATATATATATATATATATATATATATATATATATATATACAGAACCAGTCAAAAGTTTTGACACACCTACTCATTCCAGGGTTTTTCTTTATTTTGACTATTTTCTACATAGCAGAATAATAGTGAAGACATACAAACTATGAAATAACAAATATGTAATCGTGTAGTAACCAAAAAGTGTTAAACAAGTCGAATATATTTTATATTTGAGATTCTTCAAAGTAGCCACATTTGACCTTGATAACAGATTTGCACACTCTTAGCAGTGCTTAAAGTGTCCACCATTTATGCAAAAGGTGTTTAACGTTAGTAAGACATGGCTATATTGTTACAGCATTATCCTACACCTTTCTGAAAGGTGACTTCCAACTAGGAGTGTTTACAGCTTAAGAGGACACCGGGCGGACACCTGGAAAATGTAGTCTCTTATGGTCAATCTTCCAATGATATGCCTACAAATACGTCACAATGCCAGAGCACTTTGGAATGGGTGGAACAGAGACAGCCACGTAGGACTTACCTAGTGTCATGCCCGATCTCAGAGAGCCGTTTATTTCTCTATTTGGTTAGGTCAGGGTGTGATTTGGGGGTGGGATTCCATGTTGTCTAGTTTCTTTCTTTTTGAGGGAGGAACATTTAAAATTAAAAGAAATGTAGGCATAGCTCACGCGCACCTGGTCTGGTTTCCAATCACCTAACGCATAAGATCCACCACCACCCGGACGAAGCAGCATGGCCATGAGAAGACCTGGGAGGAGATCCTGGATTTAGGCGCAGGTCTTGGACGAGACTGGGAGCACTGGCCACCGAGAGGAGGACCGGACGGGGGCAGGGACCTGGGACGAGCTTGGGAGTATCGCCGCCCGAGGAGGACCTGGATGAGCAGGACCCTGACGCAGGCTGGGGAGCATCGCTACCCGAGGGAGGAGATCCTGGATGGGGCAGGACCCTGGACGCAGGCTGGGGAGTATCGCCCGTCTGAGGAAGGAGGAGATCCTGGATGGAGCAGGACCCTGGACGAGGCTGGGGAGTATCGCCGTCTGAAGGAGGAGATCCTGGATGGAGCAGGACCCTGGACGCAGGCTGGGAGTATCGTCCTCAGGAGGAGGAGATCCTGGAGGGAGGAGATCCTGGGGAGATCGCGTCGAGGGAGGAGGAGATCCTGGATGGGACCCCTGGACGCAGGCTGGGGAGTACGCTGTCCGAGGGAGGAGATCCTGGATGGAGCAGGACCCTGGACGCAGGCTGGGGAGTATCGCCGTCCGAGGGAGGAGATCCTGGATGGAGCAGGACCCTGGACGCAGGCTGGGGAGTATCGCCGTCCGAGGGAGGAGATCCTGGATGGAGCAGGACCCTGGACGCAGGCTGGGGAGTATCGCCGTCCGAAGGAGGAGAAAGAGGCAGCGAAAGAGGAACGGTGACGTTACGAGTAGTCATACCAACAAAGCAAGCACGAGAGGCAGCCCACACGGGGAGATTGGCAGTGTCAGGGTTTAGACCTGAGCCAACTCCCCGTGCTTACCGTGGGGAGCGTGTGACTGGTAAGGCACCGTGTTATGCAGTGAAGTGCACGGTGTCTCCAGTGAGCATCACAGGCCGGTGCGCTCTGCTCTGCACGAGCCCGCGTTTGCACGGATGGAAGTGGGCATCCAGCCAGAACGGGTTGTGTCAGCTCTACGCCGGAGACCTCCAGTGCTCCTCCACGGCCCAGTGTATCCGGCGCCTGCTCCACGCACCAGGCTTCCAGTGCATCTCCCAGTCCGGTGAGACTTGTTCCGGTTCCACGTACCAGACCTCCAGTATGTCTCCCCAGCCTGCAAGCCCTGTGGCAGCTCCACGCACCAGGCTTCCAGTACGTCTCCTCAGTCCGGGTGAGACCTATTCGCCCACGTACGAAGTATGTAGTGATGATCCATGGCCCGGAGCCTCCAGTGATGATCCATGGCACAAAGCCTCCAGTGATGATCCATGGCCCAGAGTCTGCAGTGAAAATCGAGGCAAATGTACTCCTACCACGCTGCACCTTGGTCTCATTCTAACGATTAACGTTACACCTAGTTAAATGTTTCATACAAAAACATTGGTCCTCTTTCTCTCTGGCATTAGACCAATGATGAATACAAGCTGAGGTCAGCATAGAGAGCACACACACTCTGGAAGGAGACACTGTTAGGAACACAGACACCCTCTGAATCAGATTATACCTCACCAGGAGACACACACACACACACACACACACACACACACACACACACACACACTCACCACCACCACCACCACCACCACCACTCACCACCACCACCACCACCACCACCACATACAGTGCCATTCTGTCATTGACAAGGTTAGGTGGGCATTCACGTGACATCTCGGTCATGAATATGGAGAGGTGATCGGGAATTTAATCAGTACAGCTACTGACTGGGAGGAGGTAGTCATGTTGAGAATAAATTACACCACAATCAAATTAACGAACGCACGCACGCACATACACACACACACACCGTCACTCAGGGTGAAGTTTTCCTTCGAGGTAGCATCGGGTTCCTCAGTAATCCCGCCCACAGCTGCACTCCGATGATGCCAAAGATGAAGAAGACAAAGAAACAAAGCAGGAGGACGTTTCCCAGCATGGGCAGTGTGTCCAGGAGGAGATTCACCAGGATACGCATACCTGAAACATACACACATACATCATAATACACACACACACATGCATTATAATACACAAACATACACACATGCATTATAATACACACACACACATGCATTATAATACACACACATGCATTATAATACACACACACACACATGCATTATAATACACATTCACACATGCATTATAATACACACACATGCATTATAATACACACACACACACATTATTATAACACACACACATGCATTATAATACACAAACATACACACATGCATTATAATACACAAACACACACATGCATTATAATACACACACACATGCATTATAATACACACACACACACACATTATATAATACACAAACATACACACATGCATTATAATACACACACACACACATGCATTATAATACACACACACACACACATGCATTATAATACACACACACATGCATTATAATACACATACACACATGCATTATAATACACACATGTATTATAATACACACACACACATGCATTATAATACACAAACATACACACATGCATTATAATACACATACACACATGCATTATAACACACACACACACACACACACACACACACATGCATTATAATACACACACACACACACACACACACACACATGCATTATAATACACATACACACATGCATTATAATACACACACACACACACACATGCATTATAATACACACACACACACATGCATTATAATACACACACACACACACACACACACACACACACACACACACACACACACACACACACACACACACACACACACAACACACACACATTCATTATAATACACACACACACATGCATTATAATACACAAACACACACATGCATCATAGTACACACACACACACGCATTATAATACACACAACACACACATGCATCATAGTACACACACACACATGCATTATAATACACAAACACACACACACACACACACACACATGCACACACACAAACACACACACACACACATGCACACACACACACACACACACATACACACACACACACACACACACACACACACATATGCATTATATAATACACACACACACACACACACACATTCATCATAATACACGCACACACATGCATTATAATACACACACACATGCATTACAATACACACACACACACACACACACACACACACACACACACACACACACACACACACACACACACAAATGCATTATAATACACACACACACACACATGCATCATAATACACACACACACACACACACACACACACACACACACACACACACATGCATTATAATACACACACACACACACATGCATTATAATACACACACACACACATGCATTATAATACACATACACACATGCATTATAATACACACACATGCATTATAATACACACACACATGCATTATAATACACAAACATACACACATGCATTTACACACACACACACATGCATTATAATACACACACACACACACACAAAAACACACACACACACACACACACACACACACACACACACACACACACACACACATGCATTATAATACACATACACACATGCATTATAATACACACACACACACACACATGCATTATAATACACACACACACACACATGCATTATAATACACACACACACACACACACACACACATCTACACACACACACACACAGACACAAAACATATGGACACAGAACACACACACACACAGGCCACACCAATAATACACAAACACACACATGCATCATAGTACACACACACATGCATTATAATACACAGTCACAAACACACATACCACACACATGATGGCATAATAGGACACACACAGACACTCACACACACACACACACACACACACACACACATATGCATTATATAATGAAACATTCATTAGTACATGACACACATGCAGATAATACCACACACATGATGACAATACACACACACACACACACACACACACACACACACACACACACAAATGTTTCTGAAGGACTGACACACACAAACATGCATCATAAAGCACCACACAGAGAGATTCACTGACACACACACACACACACACACACACACACACACACACACACACACACACACACACACACACACACACACACACACACACACATGTGTGTGTACACACACACACACATGCATTATAACACACACACACACACACACACACACACACACACACGTGTTTGTCATGCACACACACACACACAAGACACACACACATGTGGTTACACACACACACACACACAACAGCATGAGGTTGGTACACAAACAAATAGGGGGAGAGGGAAGAGGAAGAAACAGCAGGACACACATACTGTATCTAAAACACTATAGACAGAACAAACATATGGACACAGAACAGAGGAACTAATGTATGCCTTCCAATAGAGGAGACATGTTTCTGTCCATTTAGGTGGATGGAGGAAGTCACATATCCCATATCTACCAATGAGGAACTAATGTATGTCTACCTGATACGTTGAACATAATGAAACATGATTCTACATGAGCAGATGGGGCAGATATGTCCCGTGATGATGACATAAAGACAGCTGATAGAGGAACTGGCAATGTTCTCTGAAGGACTGACACCAGAAACCAATGTAAGCACCTATAGAGGATTCACTGACAGGTGTATGTGTACCTATAGAGGAACTGTGTATGTGTGTGTGTGTGCACTACCTATAGAGGTGTAATGTATGTGTGTGTGTAGAGTGTGTGTGTGTGTATGTGTGTCAAAAGTGTGTGTGTGTGTGTTGTGTGTGTGTGTGAGTGTGTGTGTGTATGTGCTACCATTGGATTACTACATGTCATGCTGTGTTTCATGAGAAGAGACACCACATGTGGTTATACAACCCAGGTACAACAGTGAGGTTGGTGAGAGAGAAAAAGAGGGGGAGAGGAAGAGGAAGAAAGAGGGAGAGGCAGATACATACCTATAGAGGAACTAATGTATGTCTACCTATAGAGGAACTAATGTATGTCTACCTATAGAGGAACTAATGTATGTCTACCTATAGAGGAACTAATGTATGTCTACCTATAGAGGAACTAATGTATGTCTACCTATAGAGGAACTAATTTATGTGTACCTATAGAGGAACTAATGTATGTGTACCCATAGAGGAACTAATGTATGTCTACCTATAGAGGAACTAATTTATGTGTACCTATAGAGGAACTAATGTATGTCTACCTATAGAGGAATTAATGTATGTGTACCTATAGAGGAACTACTGTATGTATACCTATAGAGGAACTAATGTATGTCTATCAAAAGCATTAACTTTTGCATGTAAAAACACAATCCTACTCATTACTACACGTCCTCAATAACACCACTTTGAACGGGGCATATTGACTACATACATGGTATTACTGGCTACATACAGGGTTAAACTGGCTACATACATGGTGTTACTGGCTACATACAGGGTTATACTGACTACATACAGGGTTAAACTGGCTACATACATGGTGTTACTGGCTACATACAGGGTTATACTGACTACATACAGGGTTAAACTGACTACATACATGGTGTTACTGGTTACATACAGGGTTATAATGACTACATACAGGGTTATACTGGCTACATACAGGGTGTTACTGGCTACATAAAGGGTGTTACTGGCTACATACAGGGTGTTACTGGCTACATAAAGGGTGTTACTGGCTACATACAGGGTGTTACTGGCTACATAAAGGGTGTTACTGGCTACATACAGGGTGTTACTGGCTACATAAAGGGTGTTACTGGCTACAGGGTGTTACATACTGGCTACATAAAGGGTGTTACTGGCTACATACAGGGTGTTACTGGCTACATACAGGGTGTTATTGGCTACATAAAGGGTGTTACTGGCTACATACAGGGTGTTATAGCCCAGAAATGGAGAAAAGGAAGGAGGGTGTGTCAACTGGAGAGAGAGAGAGACAGAGAGAGAGAGAGAGAGAGAGAGAGAGAGAGAGAGAGAGAGAGAGAGAGAGAGAGAGAGAGAGAGAGAGAGAGAGAGAGCGCGAGAGAGAGAGACTACACTATTATGCATCTTCTAGGAAGGGTACAAATTGGGTCTCACGGGGGTCAATCTCAGCCGATGTGTATATTAACTTGGTCAAAATGACCTCATGTCAAGCAATTGCTGTATGTCTATCGTATCTCACCCCTATCTGGCCTAATGCAGGGAGGTGTGGACACTCATCAGTTATCCATTCCCCTGGGTGCAACCATATGTTTATCCTACACAGTGAGCGCTCACACACACACACACACATACAGTATACTGTATAAATATATATATATATATATATATATATATATATATATATATACATACGAGCACTCATACAAATATAGGCACACACTCACGCACACACAC
>NW_027000888.1:0-8137 GCF_036934945.1 Oncorhynchus masou masou
ATCACCCTGGCAACTCTACAGGTATCATACATCATCCTGACACCTCTACAGCTACCATACATCATCATGGCACCTCTACAGCTATCATACATCATCCTGACACCTCTACAGCTATCATACATCACCCTGACACCTCTACAGCTATCATACATCACCCTGACACCTCTACAGCTATCATACATCACCCTGACACATCTACAGCTACCATCCTGACACCTCTACAGAAATCATCCTGACACCTCTACAGAAATCATCCTGACACCTCTACAGCTACCATACAACATCCTGACAACACTACAGCTATCATACTGCCACCTCTACAGCTACCATACAACATCCTGACACCTCTACAGCTATCATACATCATCCCGACACCTCTACAGCTACCAAACATCATCCTGACACCTCTACAGCTACCATACATCATCCGGACACCTCTACAGCTACCAAACATCATCCTGACACCTCTACAGCTATCATCCCGACACCTCTACAGCTACCAAACATCATCCTGACACCTCTACAGCTACCATACATCATCCTGACACCTCTACAGCTATCATACATCATCCTGACACCTCTATAGCTATCATACATCATCCCGACACCTCTACAGCTATCATACATCATCTTGACACCTCTACAGCTATCATACATCATCCCGACACCTCTACAGCTATCATACATCATCCTGACACCTCTACAGCTACCAAACATCATCCTGACACCTCTACAGCTATCATACATCATCCCGACACCTCTACAGCTATCATACATCATCCTGACACCTCTACAGCTATCATACATCATCCTGACACCTCTACAGCTACCAAACATCCTGACACCTCTCCAGCTATCATACATCATCCTGACACCTCTACAGCTACCAAACATCATCCTGACACCTCTACAGCTATCATACATCATCCCGACACCTCTACAGCTATCATACATCATCCTGACACCTCTACAGCTATCATACATCATCCTGACACCTCTACAGCTACCAAACATCATCCCGACACCTCTACAGCTATCATACATCATCCCGACACCTCTACAGATACCATACAACATCCTGACATCTCTCCAGCTATCATACATCATCCTGACACCACTACAGCTATCATACATCATCCTGACACCTCTACAGCTATCATACATCATCCTGACACCTCTACAGCTATCATACATCACCCTGACACTTTTACAGCTATCATACATTATCCTGACACCTCTACAGCTACCAAACATCATCCTGACACCTCTACAGCTATCATACATCATCCTGACACCTCTACAGCTACCATACAACATCCCGACACCTCTACAGCTACCATACAACATCCTGACACCTCTACAGCTATCATAAATCATCCTGACACCTCTACAGCTATCATACATCACCCTGACACCTCTACAGCTATCATCCTGACACCTCTACAGCTATCATAAATCATCCTGACACCTCTACAGCTATCATACATCACCCTGACACCTCTACAGCTATCATCCTGACACCTCTACAGCTATCATACATCACCCTGACACCTCTACAGCTATCATAAATCATCCTGACACCTCTACAGCTATCATCCTGACACCTCTACAGCTATCATACATCACCCTGACACCTCTACAGCTATCATCCTGACACCTCTACAGCTATCATACATCATCCTGACACTTTTACAGCTACCATACATCATCCTGACACCTCTACAGCTATCATACATCACCCTGACACCTCTACAGCTACCATACATCATCCTGACACCTCTACAGCTATCATACATCATCCTGACACTTTTACAGCTATCATACATCATCCTGACACCTCTACAGCTACCATACAACATCCTGACACCTCTACAGCTATCATAAATCATCCTGACACCTCTATAGCTATCATACATCACCCTGACACCTCTACAGCTATCATACAACATCCTGACACCTCTACAGCTATCATAAATCATCCTGACACCTCTACAGCTATCATCCTGACACCTCTACAGCTATCATAAATCATCCTGACACCTCTACAGCTATCATACATCATCCTGACACCTCTACAGCTATCATACATCACCCTGACACCTCTACAGCTATCATCCTGACACCTCTACAGCTATCATACAACATCCTGACACCTCTACAGCTATCATACATCATCCTGACACCTCTACAGCTATCATCCTGACACCTCTACAGCTATCATAAATCATCCTGACACCTCTACAGCTATCATACATCATCCTGACACCTCTACAGCTATCATACATCACCCTGACACCTCTACAGCTATCATCCTGACACCTCTACAGCTATCATACAACATCCTGACACCTCTACAGCTATCATACATCATCCTGACACCTCTACAGCTATCATCCTGACACCTCTACAGCTATCATAAATCATCCTGACACCTCTACAGCTATCATACATCATCCTGACACCTCTACAGCTATCATACATCACCCTGACACCTCTACAGCTATCATCCTGACACCTCTACAGCTATCATAAATCATCCTGACACCTCTACAGCTATCATACATCATCCTGACACCTCTACAGCTATCATACATCACCCTGACACCTCTACAGCTATCATACATCATCCTGACACCTCTACAGCTATCATACATCACCCTGACACCTCTACAGCTATCATCCTGACACCTCTACAGCTATCATACATAATCCTGACACCACTACAGCTATCATACATCATCATGACACCACTACAGCTATCATACATCACCCTGACACCTCTACAGCTATCATACAACATCCTGACACCTCTACAGCTACCATAAATCATCCTGACACCTCTACAGCTACCAAACATCATCCTGACACCTCTACAGCTATCATACAACATCCTGACACCTCTACAGCTATCATCCATCATCCTGACACCTCTACAGCTATCATAAATCATCCTGACACCTCTACACCTACCATACATCATCCTGACACCTCTACAGCTATCACACATCCTCCTGACACCTCTACAGCTACCATACATCATCCTGACACCTCTACAGCTATCATACATCACCCTGACACCTCTACAGCTATCATACTTCATCCTGACACCTCTACAGCTATCATCCTGACACCTCTACAGCTATCATACATCATCCTGACACCTCTACAGCTATCATCCTGACACCTCTACAGCTATCATACAACATCCTGACACCTCTACAGCTACCATACAACATCCTGACACCTCTACAGCTATCATCCTGACACCTCTACAGCTATCATAAATCATCCTGACACCTCTACAGCTATCATCCTGACACCTCTACAGCTATCATACATCATCCTGACACCTCTACAGCTATCTCAGCACCCTACATACATCACCCTGACACCTCTACAGCTATCATACAACATCCTGACACCTCTCCAGCTATCATACATCATCCTGACACCTCTACAGCTATCATACATCACCCTGACACTTTTACAGCTATGTTCACCACCCCTGACACTCTACTTCCTGCTTCTCCAAATGTTCACCACCACTCTGATACTAACACAATTCCTGTGGTACAGTCACACTCTCTGTCTCCCTAAAACCACATCTTTCACAAATCTAAATGAACTGTAAGTCTGTAAATGCATTCATGAGGAAAAGTTCTGATTCAATATAGTATCATATCATCAGTTCTTCAGTACCCTGTCTTCATGTTAGGGGTGTATTGAGACAGCAAACAGTACTGTCGGAAAAACATCCAAAAGATCACATTCTTCATCAAATAAGACGGGAGATATGATGTTCAGAGAGTAAAGAAAAGGGACCACTAGAAGATCTATTGACAATAATCCACCGTAGGACCGGGAGCAAGGCTTTGGGTACAGACAGTGTCCTCTCTCCTGTCAGAGAGAGCTTGGAGGTTGGTTGAGATGGAGAGCAGACGGATCCATTGATCAGACACACCATGTTCCTCTGATACTGTGTCTCATTGTCTAGATACAGGGCTCTGGGTCTCATTGTCTAGGTACAGGGCTCTGTGTCTCATTGTCTAGGTACAGGGCTCTGGCTCTGGGTCTGATTGTCTAGGTACAGGGCTCTGTGTCTCATTGTCTAGGTACAGGGCTCTGTGTCTCATTGTCTAGGTACAGGGCTCTGTGGTCTGATTGTCTATTGTTACAGGGCTCTGGGTCTCATTGTCTAGGTATTAGGCTCTGGGTCTCATTGTCTAGGTACACATTGTCTAGGTACAGGCTCTGTGTGTCTACAGGGCTCTGGGGTCTCATTGTCTAGGTACAGGGGGCTCATTGTCTAGGTACAGGGTCTGTCTCATTGTCTAGGTACAGGGCTCTGTGTCTCATTGTCTAGGTACAGGGCTCTGTGTCTCATTGTCTAGGTTACAGGGCTCTGGGTCTGATTGTCTAGGTACAGGGCTCTGTGTCTCATTGTCTAGGTACAGGGCTCTGTGTCTCATTGTCTAGGTACAGGGCTCTGTGTCTCATTGTCTAGGTACAGGGCTCTGGGTCTCATTGTCTAGGTACAGGGCTCTGTGTCTCATTGTCTAGTTACAGGGCTCTGTGTCTGATTGTCTAGGTACAGGGCTCTGTGTCTCATTGTCTAGGTACAGGGCTCTGTGTCTCATTGTCTAGGTACAGGGCTCTGTGTCTCATTGTCTAGGTACAGGGCTCTGGGTCTCATTGTCTAGGTACAGGGCTCTGTGTCTCATTGTCTAGTTACAGGGCTCTGGGTCTCATTGTCTAGGTACAGGGCTCTGGGTCTGATTGTCTAGGTACAGGGCTCTGTGTCTCATTGTCTAGGTAGAGGGCTCTGTGTCTCATTGTCTAGGTACAGGGCTCTGTGTCTCATTGTCTAGGTACAGGGCTCTGTGTCTCATTGTCTAGTTACAGGGCTCTGGGTCTCATTGTCTAGGTACAGGGCTCTGGGTCTGATTGTCTAGGTACAGGGCTCTGTGTCTCATTGTCTAGGTACAGGGCTCTGGGTCTCATTGTCTAGGTACAGGGCTCTGTGTCTCATTGTCTAGGTACAGGGCTCTGTGTCTCATTGTCTAGGTACAGGGCTCTGTGTCTCATTGTCTAGGTACAGGGCTCTGTGTCTGATTGTCTAGGTACAGGGCTCTGTGTCTCATTGTCTAGTTACAGGGCTCTGGGTCTGATTGTCTAGGTACAGGGCTCTGTGTCTCATTGTCTAGGTACAGGGCTCTGTGTCTCATTGTCTAGGTACAGGGCTCTGTGTCTCATTGTCTAGGTACAGGGCTCTGGGTCTCATTGTCTAGGTACAGGGCTCTGTGTCTCATTGTCTAGGTACAGGGCTCTGGGTCTGATTGTCTAGGTACAGGGCTCTGTGTCTCATTGTCTAGGTACAGGGCTCTGTGTCTCATTGTCTAGGTACAGGGCTCTGTGTCTCATTGTCTAGGTACAGGGCTCTGGGTCTCATTGTCTAGGTACAGGGCTCTGTGTCTCATTGTCTAGTTACAGGGCTCTGGGTCTCATTGTCTAGGTACAGGGCTCTGGGTCTGATTGTCTAGGTACAGGGCTCTGTGTCTCATTGTCTAGGTAGAGGGCTCTGTGTCTCATTGTCTAGGTACAGGGCTCTGTGTCTCATTGTCTAGTTACAGGGCTCTGGGTCTCATTGTCTAGGTACAGGGCTCTGTGTCTCATTGTCTAGGTACAGGGCTCTGGGTCTGATTGTCTAGGTACAGGGCTCTGTGTCTCATTGTCTAGGTACAGGGCTCTGGGTCTCATTGTCTAGGTACAGGGCTCTGGGTCTGATTGTCTAGGTACAGGGCTCTGGGTCTGATTGTCTAGGTACAGGGCTCTGTGTCTCATTGTCTAGGTACGGGGCTCTGGGTCTGATTGTCTAGGTACAGGGCTCTGTGTCTCATTGTCTAGGTACAGGGCTCTGGGTCTGATTGTCTAGGTACAGGGCTCTGGGTCTGATTGTCTAGGTACAGGGCTCTGTGTCTCATTGTCTAGGTACAGGGCTCTGTGTCTCATTGTCTAGGTACAGGGCTCTGTGTCTCATTGTCTAGGTACAGGGCTCTGGGTCTGATTGTCTAGGTACAGGGCTCTGTGTCTCATTGTCTAGGTACAGGGCTCTGGGTCTCATTGTCTAGGTACAGGGCTCTGTGTCTCATTGTCTAGGTACAGGGCTCTGGGTCTGATTGTCTAGGTACAGGGCTCTGTGTCTCATTGTCTAGGTACAGGGCTCTGTGTCTCATTGTCTAGTTACAGGGCTCTGGGTCTCATTGTCTAGGTACAGGGCTCTGTGTCTCATTGTCTAGGTACAGGGCTCTGGGTCTCATTGTCTAGGTACAGGGCTCTGGGTCTCATTGTCTAGGTACAGGGCTCTGGGTCTCATTGTCTAGGTACAGGGCTCTGGGTCTGATTGTCTAGGTACAGGGCTCTCGGTCTGATTGTCTAGGTACGGGGCTCTGTGTCTCATTGTCTAGGTACAGGGCTCTGGGTCTGATTGTCTAGATACAGGGCTCTGGGTCTGATTGTCTAGGTACAGGGCTCTGTGTCTCATTGTCTAGGTACAGGGCTCTGTGTCTCATTGTCTAGGTACAGGGCTCTGTGTCTCATTGTCTAGGTACAGGGCTCTGGGTCTCATTGTCTAGGTACAGGGCTCTGGGTCTGATTGTCTAGGTACAGGGCTCTGGGTCTCATTGTCTAGGTACAGGGCTCTGGGTCTCATTGTCTAGGTACAGGGCTCTGTGTCTCATTGTCTAGGTACAGGGCTCTGGGTCTCATTGTCTAGGTACAGGGCTCTGTGTCTCATTGTCTAGGTACAGGGCTCTGTGTCTCATTGTCTAGGTACAGGGCTCTGTGTCTCATTGTCTAGGTACAGGGCTCTGGGTCTCATTGTCTAGGTACAGGGCTCTGTGTCTCATTGTCTAGGTACAGGGCTCTGTGTCTCATTGTCTAGGTACAGGGCTCTGTGTCTCATTGTCTAGGTACAGGGCTCTGTGTCTCATTGTCTAGGTACAGGGCTCTGTGTCTCATTGTCTAGGTACAGGGCTATGGGTCTGATTGTCTAGGTACAGGGCTCTGTGTCTCATTGTCTAGGTACAGGGCTCTGGGTTTGGGTGTCTGGGTAGAGGGCTCTGGGTTTGGGTGTCTGGGTAGAGGGCTCTGGGTTTGGGTGTCTGTGTATAGGGCTCTAGGTCTGGGTAGAGGGCTCTGGGTCTGAGTAGAGGTATCTGGATACAGGGCTCTTGGTTTGGGTTTCTGGGTATAGGGCTCTGGGTGTCTGTAGAGGGCTCTGGGCCTGGGTTTTGGGTGAGTCTGGCTGGTCTCTGGGTCTCAGGCTGGTTCTCTGTGCTGCTCTCGGACTCAGTGTTCCTGTGTGTCTGCTGGTACCAGTGTAACAGAGTTTAAAATATCTTCCCTCATGCTATCAAATTGGTTTATTTTCTATAGCTTACATCAGGCATTCAGCGACGTTGTGTTTTTTTTATTTAAATTGTACCTTTAACTAGGCAAGTCAGTTAAGAACAAATTCTTATGTTCAATGACGGCCTAGGAACAATGGGTTAACTGCCTGTTCAGATTTGTACCTTGTCAGCTTGGGGGTTTGAACTTGCAACCTTCCGGTTACTAGTCCAACTCTCTAACCACAAGGCTACCCTGCAACCCTGACCAGTTTCTGCTGGTACCAGTCTCTACTCTGTCATGTTGTTTCTGTTGGTACCAGTCTCTACTCTGTCATGTTGTGTTTCTGCTGGTACCAGTCTCTACTCTGTCATGTTGTGTTTCTGCTGGTACCAATCCTCTACTCTGTCATGTTGTGTTTCTGCTGGTATCAGTCTCTACTCTGTCATGTTGTGTATCTGTTGGTACCAGTCTCTACTCTGTCATGTTGTGTATCTGTTGGTACCAGTCTCTACTCTGTCATGTTGTGTTTCTGTTGGTATCAGTCTCTACTCTGTCATGTTGTGTTTCTGCTGGTATCAGTCTCTACTCTGTCATGTTGTGTTTCTGTTGGTATCAGTCTCTACTCTGTCATGTTGTGTTTCTGCTGGTACCAGTCTCTACTCTGTCATGTTGTGTTTCTGCTGGTACCAATCTCTACTCTGTCATGTTGTGTTTCTGCTGGTATCAGTCTCTACTCTGTCATGTTGTG
>NW_027000889.1:0-8134 GCF_036934945.1 Oncorhynchus masou masou
TACCAGCCACGAGCTGTCGGGCAGACGGTCTCGGAGCATGAGGTCTGATGCCAAAAGGCTCAGAGACTGTTTCTATCTACTGTTTCTATCTACAAACAAACGTCTTCCAAGATGGCGTAGCAGTAAGACGTGTCGTGTCCCTTGTCCCGTGTATATTTCGTCTTGTTTCGTTTTTACATATTTTTTATTCGCATATCTTTTAATACATTTCGCTAAACCTCAGCTTCCAAAGCTTTCAAATACTCTCCTTCAATCCGCCTCACCCAATGTAGCTATTTTCTTTTTTTTCCTAAAGTATTTGTATTTATATTTACCTCGGAACCGGAACCCCTCAACTGAAGCTAGCCAGCTAACTACCAGCTATGCTAGCGGTCTTCAGCTAACCGGTCATCAGCTAACCTTTAGCACGAAAAGCTCACGCTGACTCTAACCAGAGCATAACGGACCTATTTATTTTTTTATATTTTTTACCCCGGTTCCACGCCGCAAACGGAACATCTGGATCTTCACAACTAGTTATTTAGCTAAACCGCAACCCCGGACGATTACTGCTGGCTAGCGCTTCCACCCACTGTAGCCTGAAGCTGGCCCGCCAGAGCACCTGTGCTACCTCCGTAGGATACTCCTGGGCTACAATACCTACCACCGTAGCATACTCCCTGGGCTACAATTACCCGGACCCACGACCGGTCTATCGATGTCACCGCATGAAGAGGAATAAACAGACTCACCCCATCGCGACGTCCCCCAAAGGCTAACTCTCTAGCCCTTGCTATCCCCTGGCTTTGCTATTTCGGCCTGCTAACTGCTACCTTGTTTAGCCCTGGCCTACTAACTGTTAGCTTGTTAGCACGAGGCCTGCTAACCCGTCTGAATCGCCTCGTCCCAAACACTCACTGGACCCATATTTACTCTTTATCTCTTTCCGATTTTTAATTTGTTTATACCTTCCGGTAACCTGCCTCACCCAATGTGATACGGAATCGCTATTATTGTTAATTTTTAGAACACACTCAAGAACCTCCAGAAGCTAACTAGCCAACTAGCTACAAGCTATTTAGTCATTGTTAGTTTTTTAACCTGGATAGCACTCACTAATCCAGCTTCCCTGCCCCCTGGACACTGATCACCTGGCTACATAGCTGATGCACGCTGGACTGTCCATTAATCACGGTACCTCATTCTGCTTGTTTATGTTTTATCTGTCGGCCCTGTTGCCTAGTCAATGCCATTTTACCTGCTGTTGTTGTGCTAGCTGATTAGCTGTTGTTGTCTCACCTACTGTTTAAGCTAGCTTTCCCAATTCAACACCTGTGATTACTGTATGCCTCGCTGTATGTCTCTCTCAAATGTCAATATGCCTTGTATACTGTTGTTCAGGTTAGTTATCATTGTTTTAGTTCACAATGGAGCGCCTAGTTCCATTCTTTCATACCCCTGATACCTCCTTTGTCCCACCTCCCACACATGCGGTGACCTCACCCATTACAACTAGCATGTCCAGAGATACAACCTCTCTCATCATCACCCAGTGCCTGGGCTTACCTCCAGCTGTACCCGCACCCCACCATACCCCTGTCTGCGCATTATGCCCTGAATATATTCTACCATGCCCAGAAACCTGCTCCTCTTATTCTCTGTCCCCAATGCTCTAGGCGACCAGTTTTGATAGCCTTTAGCCGCACCCTCATACTACTCCTTCTCTGTTCCGCGGGTGATGTGGAGGTAAACCCAGGCCCTGCATGTCCCCAGGCACCCTCATTTGTTGACTTCTGTGATCGAAAAGCCTTGGTTTCATGCATGTCAACATCAGAAGCCTCCTCCCTAAGTTTGTTTTACTCACCGCTTTAGCACACTCTGCTAACCCTGATGTCCTTGCCGTGTCTGAGTCCTGGCTCAGGAAGGCCACCAAAAATTCTGAGATTTCCATACCCAACTATAACATCTTCCGTCAAGATAGAACTGCCAAAGGGGAGGAGTTGCAGTCTACTGCAGAGATAGCCTGCAAAGTAATGTCATACTTTCCAGGTCCATACCCAAACAGTTCGAACTACTAATTCTGAAAATTACTCTCTCCAGAAATAAGTCGCTCACTGTTGCCGCCTGCTACCGACCCCCTCAGCTCCCAGCTGTGCCCTGGACACCATTTGTGAATTGATTGCCCCCATCTAGCTTCAGAGTTTGTTCTGTTAGGTGACCTAAACTGGGATATGCTTAACACCCCGGCAGTCCTACAATCTAAGCTAGATGCCCTCAATCTCACACAAATCATCAAGGAACCCACCAGGTACAACCCTAACTCTGTAAGCAAGGGCACCCTCATAGACGTCATCCTGACCAACTGGCCCTCCAAATACACCTCCGCTGTCTTCAATCAGGATCTCAGCGACCACTGCCTCATTGCCTGTATCCGCTACGGAGCCGCAGTCAAACGACCACCCCTCATCACTGTCAAACGCTCCCTAAAACACTTCTGTGAGCAGGCCTTTCTAATCGACCTGGCCCGGGTACCCTGGAAGGACATTGACCTCATCCCGTCAGTTGAGGATGCCTGGTCATTCTTTAAGAGTAACTTCCTCACCATTTTAGATAAGCATGCTCCGTTCAAAAAATGCAGAACTAAGAACAGATATAGCCCTTGGTTCACTCCAGACCTGACTGCCCTCGACCAGCACAAAAACATCCTGTGGCGGACTGCAATAGCATCGAACAGTCCCCGCGATATGCAACTGTTCAGGGAAGTCCGGAACCAATACACGCAGTCAGTCAGGAAAGCTAAGGCCAGCTTCTTCAGGCAGAAGTTTGCATCCTGTAGCTCCAACTCCAAAAAGTTCTGGGACACTGTGAAGTCCATGGAGAACAAGAGCACCTCCTCCCAGCTGCCCACTGCACTGAGGCTAGGAACACGGTCACCACCGACAAATCCATGATTATTGAAAACTTCAACAAGCATTTCTCAACGGCTGGCCATGCCTTCCGCCTGGCTACTCCAACCTCGACCAACAGCTCCGGCCCCCGCAGCTCCTCGCCCAAGCCTCTCCAGGTTCTCCTTTACCCAAATCCAGATAGCAGATGTTCTGAAGAGCTGCAAAACCTGGACCCGTATAAATCAGCTGGGCTTGACAATCTGGACCCTCTATTTCTGGAAACTATCATGCACCATTGTCACAACCCCTATTACCAGCCTGTTCAACCTCTCTTTCATATCGTCTGAGATCCCCAAGGACTGGAAAGCTGCCGCAGTCATCCCCCTCTTCAAAGGGAGACACCCTGGACAAACTGTTACAGACCTATATCCATTCTGCCTTCACCTATCTAAGGTCTTAGCCAGAGGAGTCCAACAAACAGGTCACTGACTTATCTCGAATCCACCGTACCTTCTCCGCTATGCAATCTGGTTTCGAGCCGGTCACGGGTGCACCTCAGCCACACTCAAGGTACTAAACGACATCATAACCGCCATCGATAAAAGACAGTACTGTGCAGCTGTCTTCATCGACCTTGCCAAGGCTTTCGACTCTGTCAATCACCATATTCTTATCGGCAGACTCAGTAGCCTCGGTTTTCGGATGACTGCCTTGCCTGGTTCACCAATTACTTTGCTGACAGAGTTCAGTGTGTCAAATCGGAGGGCATGCTGTCCGGTCCTCTGGCAGTCTCTATGGGGGTGCCACAGGGTTCAATTCTCGGACGACTCTTTTCTCTGTATATATCAATGATGTTGCTCTTGCTGCGGGCGATTCCCTGATCCACCTCTACGCAGACTGGCACCATTCTATATACTTCGGCCCGTCATTGGACACTGTGCTATCTAACCTCCAAAACGAGCTTCAATGCCATACAACACTCCTTCCGTGGCCTCCAACTGCTCTTAAGCTAGTAAAACCAAATGCATGCTTTTCACTGATCGCTGCCTGCACCCGCTTGCCCGACTAGCATCCACCACACTGGATGGTTCCGACCTTGAATATGTGGACACCTATAAGTACTAGGTGTCTGGCTAGACTGCAAACTCTCCTTCCAGACCCATATCAAACATCTCAATCGAAAATCAAATCAAAGAGTCGGCTTTTTCTATATTCCGTAACAAGCTCCCTTCACTCACGCTGCCAAGCTTATCTAGTAAGACTGACTATCCTACCGATCCTCGACTTCGGCGATGTCATCTACAAAAATTGCTTCCAACACTCTTCTCAGCAAATGGTTCACAGTTTATCACAGTGCCATCTGTTTTGTCACTAAAGCACCTTATACTACCCACCACTGCGACTTGTATGCTCTAGTCGGCTGGCCCTCACTACATATTCGTCGCAAGACCCACTGGCTCCAGGTCGTCTACAAAGGCCATGCTAGGTAAGCTCCATCTTATCTCCAGTTCACTGGTCACGATGGCAACACCCATCCGTGCACAGCTCCAGCAGGTGTATCTCACTGATCATCCTAAAGCCAACACCTCATTCGAGCCGCCTTTCGTTCCAGTACTCTGCTGCCTGTGACTGGAACGAATTGCAAAAATCGCTGAAGTTGGAGACCTTTATCTCCCTCACCAACTTCAAACATCAGCTATCTGAGCAGCTAACCGATCGCTGCAGCTGTACATAATCTATTGGTAAATAGCCCACCCATTTTCACCTACCTCATCCCCACAGTTTTTATTTATTTACTTTTCTGCTCTTTTGCACACCAATATCTCTACCTGTACATGATCATTTATCAATCCAGTGTTAATCTGCAATATTGTAATTATTCGCCTACCTCCTCATGCCTTTTGCACACATTGTATATAGACTCCCCTTTTTTTCTACTGTGTTATTGTAACGGCGTTCTTTTGTTGTTGAAGGAGAGTCGGACCGAAATGCAGCGTGTAAGTTACTCATGTTTATTAATGAAGACAAAACGAACGAACTATACACGAATAACTAAATAAATACAAAAAAACAACAAACAGAACGAAACCTAATACAGCCTGACTGGTGAAACTAACACAGAGACAGGAACAATCACCCACGAAATGCAAAGCGAAATACAGGCTACCTAAATACGGTTCCCAATCAGCGACAACGAGAAGCACCTGACTCTGATTGAGAACCGCCTCAGGCAGCCAACCTATATAACACACACACACCCCTAATCAACTACAATCCCAAACACTACAAACCCCAATACGAAAAAACAATACATAACCCCATGTCACACCCTGGTCTGACTAACTAATAAACTAAAACACACAATACTAAGACCAAGGCGTGACAGAACCCCCCCTAAGGTGCGGACTCCCGAACGCACCTCAAAACCATAGGGAGGGTCCGGGTGGGCGTCTGTCCATGGTGGCGGTTCCGGCTCCGGACGTGGACCCCACTTCATAAATGTCAATGTTCCTCCCCTTCGCGTCCATGGATAATCCACCCTAACCGCCGACCATGGCCGAATAGTCCTCACCCAGAACCCTACATAATAGAAGAGCAGCTCGTGACTGAGGGGCAGCTCGGGACTGAGGCAGCTCGGGACTGAGGGACAGCTCGGGACTGAGGGGCAGCTCGGGACAGAGGGGCAGCTCGGGACAGAGGGGCAGCTCGGGACAGAGGGGCAGCTCAGCACTGAGAAAAAGCCCAGTACTGAGAAAAAGCCCAGTACTGAGAAAAAGCCCAGCCAGGAAGTAGAATCCGGCAGATCCAGGCTGACTGGCAGATCCAGGCTGACTGGCGGATCCTGGCCGACTGGCGGATCCTGGCCGACTGGCGATCCTGGCCGACTGGCGGATCCTGGCTGACAGGCAGATCTGGCAGACCTGCGACTGGCGGATCTGGCAGGCTGCGGATCCTGGCTGACTAGCAGATCTGGAAGAGTCTGGTTGACTGGCAGATCTGGAAGAGTCTGGTTGACTGGCAGATCTGGAAGAGTCTGGTTGACTGGCAGATCTGGAAGAGTCTGGTTGACTGGCAGATCTGGAAGAGTCTGGCTGACTGGCAGATCTGAAGAGTCTGGTTGATTGGCAGATCTGGAAGAGTCTGGTTGACTGGCAGATCTGGAAGAGTCTGGCTGACTGGAATGGTCTGGCTGACTGGCAGATCTGGAAGAGTCTGGCTGACTGGCAGATCTGGCTGCTTCATGCTGACTGACGGCTCAGGCTGCTCCATGCAGATTGACAGCTCTGGCGGCTTCCTGCAGATTGGCAGCTCCATGCAGACTGGCAACTCCATGCAGACTAGCAGATCTGGAAGAGTCTGGTTGACTGGCAGATCTGGAAGAGTCTGGTTGACTGGCAGATCTGGAAGAGTCTGGTTGACTGGCAGATCTGGAAGAGTCTGGCTGACTGGAATGGTCTGGCTGACTGGCAGATCTGGAAGAGTCTGGCTGACTGGCAGATCTGGCTGCTTCATGCTGACTGACGGCTCAGGCTGCTCCATGCAGATTGACAGCTCTGGCGGCTTCCTGCAGATTGGCAGCTCCATGCAGACTGGCAACTCCATGCAGACTAGCAGATCTGGAAGAGTCTGGTGCTGACTGGCAGATCTGGAGGAGTCTGGCTGACTGGAATGGTCTGGCTGACTGGCAGATCTGGAAGAGTCTGGCTGACTGGCAGATCTGGCTGCTTCATGCTGACTGACGGCTCAGGCTGTTTCATGCAGATTGACAGCTCTGGCGGCTTCTTGCAGATTGGCAGCTCCATGCAGACTGGCAACTCCATGCAGACTAGCAGCTCAGGCTGCTGTATACAGACAGGAGGCTCCGGCAGCGCTGTAGAGGAGGAAGGCTCTAGAACCGCTGAACAGACGGGAGACTCCGACAGCGCAGGAGAGGAGAAAGCGCTGGCTGCGCTGAACAGGCGAGGCGCACTGTAGGCCTGATGCGTGGTGCTGGCACTGGTGGTATTTGGCCGAGGACACGCACAGGAAGCCTGAGTGCGGGAGCTGCTACTGGAGGGCTGGGGTGTGGAGGTGGTTCTGGATGAGACCGGACCGTGCAGGCGCACTGGAGCTCTTGAGCACCGAGCCTGCCCAACCTTACCTGGTTGAATACTCTCGGTTGCCCTGCCAGTGCTGTGAGGAGAAATAGCCCGCACTGGGCTATGTAGAGCGAACCGGAGAAACAGAGCGCAAGGCTGGTGCCATGAAAACCGGCCCAAGGAGACGCACTGGAGAACGGATCGTAGAGCCGGCTTCATAGCATTTGGCTCGGCGCTCAATCCTAGCCCGGCCGATACGCGAGCTGAAATATACCGCACCGGGCTATGCACCCGCACTGGGGACACCGTGCGCACCTCTGCATAACACGGTGCCTGTCCGGTCTCTCTAGCCCTCCGGGTTGCACAGGAGATGCGCAGGTCTCCTACCTGTGCAGCCATACTCCTGATAGCCCCCAAAATTTGGGAGTGCTTTTGGCTTCCTCACCGTGTTCCCTCGTACGTCGCGCTCTATCTCCGCTGCTCGCTCTCCTAATTCCTCCCCTGTGGGCGGCGATATTCACCATGGCTGAGCCCATGGTCCTTCTACCGTCCAGTTCGTCTTCCCATGTCCATTCACCGAATAATTCCACCTCCCTTTGCTGCTCCAGCTGTCGCTGCCTGTTAACACGCTGCTCCTGATTACGCTGTTCCTGCCTGTAGACACGCTGCTCGGTCCGAGAATGGTGGGTGATTCTGTAACGGCGTTCTTTAGTTGTTGAAGGAGAGTCGGACCGAAATGCAGCGTGTATGTTACTCATGTTTATTAGTGAAGACAAAACGAACGGACTAACACGAATAACTTAAATAAATACAAAAAAACAACAAACAGAACGAAACCTAATACAGCCTGACTGGTGAAACTAACACAGAGACAGTAACAATCACCCACGAAATGCAAAGCGAAATACAGGCTACCTAAATACGGTTCCCAATCAGCGACAACGAGAAGCACCTGACTCTGATTGAGAACCGCCTCCAGGCAACCAACCTATATAACACACACACACCCTAATCAACTACAATCCCAAACACTACAAACCCCAATACGAAAAACAATACATAACCCCATGTCACACCCTGGTCTGACTAACTAATAAACTAAAACACACAATACTAAGACCAAGCATGACAGTTATTGACTTGTTAATTGTTTACTCCACGTGTAACTCTGTGTTGTCTGTTCACACT